>NC_053024.1:147564728-147712417 GCF_003073215.2 Triticum urartu | reverse complement strand
GCTTAGGATTGGGTCTTGTCCATCACATCATTCTCCCAATGATGTGATCCCGTTATCAATGACATCCAATGTCCATGGTCAGGAAACCGTAACCATCTATTGATCAACGAGCTAGTCAACTAGAGGCTTACTAGGGACATGGTGTTGTCTATGTATCCACACATGTATCTGAGTTTCCTATCAATACAATTCTAGCATGGATAATAAACGATTATCATGAACAAGGAAATATAATAATAATCAATTTATTATTGCCTCTAGGGCATATTTCCAACACCAAGCATTTCAATCATACACACAATATGCTCAATATGTGCAAATACAACATGGCATCACAACAAAACTCTACAACTCAAGTACTTTATTTAAAGGCTTTAGAGAGCCATACATAACAAGTGCATACAGGTAGGGGTCACATGACCCGACACTCAAGTCATACAAACATATAAGCACATGCGGAAGCAAATAGTCTGAGTACAGACACTACAAAGAAGAAGGCTTCTCGAAGCCTGTCTATCTACAAAGGGACCTCCATGGCCAGGATCACCACCTGGGTGGCTATTCACTCGTCGACATCAAGGTCTACGTAGAACCCATCGGAGGGGGCGGTGTTGCGTCTAAAAACAGTAATTAAGCAAACATGAGTACAAAGGTACTCAACAAGTCTTACATCAGAACCTACTATACATGCTCATTCTCAAGAAGGTGGTGGAGTTATTGCAGCAAGCCAGCTTTGACTCTTGGCTAAGCTATCCTACGAGACTCCACTAGTAAAATAGTGTTCGCACACGAGTCCACTACTCACCAACACAATACTCCACCGGGGATCCTCCCTCGTCATCCTACGAGAGTGCCATCCTCGGTACGCACACTAATCTTGAGTCTTTTAGTAGTATCCATTAACTTGTCTATGAACTGTATAGGCAACCAAGTAGTCCTTTACCGCGGACACGGCTATTCGAATAGTTTTATACCCTGCAGGGGTGTACTTCATCACACATGTTTCCACCACTTAGCGTCTACACGCGACATGTGCTCGGTAGACTTCAAGCAAAAACCGACGTGGGTGTAGACCACGACCTGACTAACCGCACAAGTCTCTAGTCCAGGTTTATCGCCTACCGATGTTCCATTCGTAAGGAAATCTGGCCGGGGTGTCCTCAACGGCCCCAAACGATGTGTACAGGGACCCGAGACGCCAAACGGGCGCTCGACATACTTGGCCACAGTGTATCTACTGCATCATAGCCCACCCCTAGAGTCAACGCTACGCACGGCCGCCAACACATAACCTACAAACACCAAAAACTAGTTGCAACTCCTGGACAGAGGGCAAGAGGGGTCAGTAAGTCGAGCGGGGTGATATTTCAGGGCCCAATGTGTGGTAGTAGCTGAATCTTAAATCACACATACAGATCTCAGTTCTTACGGACGGCCTCAATGAAACAACCACCATGTACTCCTACATGGCCTCTCATCGATACCTTTACCAAAAATGTTCAACACATCCCTCACATTACCGACATAATCATTTCACTCTAGACCATCAGCCAAATGAACCAGACCTGACACAACTCTAAGCATAGCAGGCATAGCAAGGTAGGAATCACATACATGGCTCAATCAACTCCTACACATGCTAGTGGGTTTCATCTAGTTACCGTGGAAATGACAGGTCATGCAGAGGATAAGCGTTCAACTACCGTAGCACACAGCAGTTTGAATCGCGTTGTCTTAATGTAGTAAACAAGAGCAGAAGCGAGAACATGGGTTTGTATCGGAATGATCAATGGGTTGCTTGCCTGATGTAGTGGTAGTAGGGTACTGCCCTTCAGACAGATACTCGGGGTTATCCTCGGAGGCAGAACCTACCACGAAAGAAACACCGAACATAATCAACACATGACAATGTGCAACAATATGATGCATGCTATGACATGGTAAAATGAATGTGTCTTGGCCTAATGCAAGCTAAAACAGAAAGGAATGAACTCATTTGTATCAAAGATTCAAATGTTAGTTTATTTAACATAGCCTTATTAGTGCATTATCTTATTTTGCTTAAATAGCAAGGTTATCTTGTTTTGTCATGCATGAAACCATTACAGATGGATAGATTGAATTTTTATGGTCATTTTTCATATATAAATTGTTTGATTTGGAGCTATGGTTGATTGTCTATGATTTTTAGAAGTTTTGGCTATTTCCTGGAATTTCCTATTAAAGAATAAATCCAGAAAAGTATTTAGTGCGTCAGCCTGGCGTCAGTGTGACGTCAGCGGTCAACGGGCTGGTCCAGGTCAAACCTAACTAGTGGGACCCGTGTGTCAGTAGTTAATTAACTAACTAATTTTTGATTAGTGCTAAACTAAGTTAATTAGCTGGGCGGTCCCACGTGTCAGGGACTCAGGGGAAGTCAACCTGGGCCCACACGGGGTCAAACAGGGTCAAACTCGCCGGCGTTTAGCCGCCGGCGAGGCTAGACGCGGCGGAGCAGCGCGGGTTTTGCACTTCGGCGACCAAAAGGACGGCAGAGACCATCTATGTGATGCGGGGAGTGAGCCGCGTCGAGTGGTGGAAGTGAGTGGAGCTGGGGTGGTCGGAAACGCCGGCGGCGATGAGTGTTGCGGCTGCGGGAGTTTGGGCGAGGTTGAACTAGTCACTAGCAGGCACGGCGAGGGGCGTGCGGGGGTGCTATGGGCTCCGGCGAGTGCGTTGAAGACGATGGCATGCTTGGTTGCGACCCAACGTGGCTGTGGCCACAACGGCGACGTGCGATGGCGGCGGTGGGTTCGGACGAGCTTGGTGCGGTCGCTGCGGTGCTCGAGAGGTTAACTGGAGAGGATGGGGACGTGGCTGAGCTCACGGGGGTCACGTCGAGGCAGTCGGTGAGGTCGGGGACGAGCTGATGCGGCGGGGATGGCGAAGGGGATCTCCGGTGGCCAGAGTTGGGGAAGACGGGGTCAGGGCGATTCCAGAGCGGGCGAGCGCTCGGGGCTCGGCCTGCTCGATGTAGTCGACGACGGCGGAGCTCGTGGACACGATGGCGCGGCGCGAGGACGACGGAGGGCACGGTTACGACGACGGTGCGGCGGCAGGGGCGTCGGCCATGGTGGGGAACGGCGAGGGAGAGGCGTTGGGGACGAATGGAGAGGTCCAGGGGGTCGGGGCAACGATGTGGAGGTCATCTAGACGTCCAAGGCGCGGGCGGCAAGCAGGTGGCGCTGTGGCGAGCTCAGGCACGCTAGCGTCACCTCCTTGCGTTCCTGGCGGGGAAGAAGCAGCTGGCTGGCGCGGGCCAGGACAGTGCTGGGCCGCCAGGTGGGCCAGCTGGTGACTTGCCAGGTTAGTTTCTTTCTCTCTCTTTTTCTGTTTTTTATTTATTCTATTATTTTTGTAACTTCATGGCTTTATTAAAAATGGCAGGGCATTTCCAAAAATCATAAAATTAATCATGGCTACTGCTTAGAATATATCCAACAACAAACATTTTAGTTTATGATTATTTGAGAAGTTAAAATATTTTATAGCATTTAAATGCCCAAATGCAAATACTATAAGAATTAATCCAATGACCTTTAGTTGTGCTAGAAAAATGTGCACCATTTTTGTCAAAGGTTTTAACCCAAAACAAAAAGGGTGGGCTTTTTAGAAGGGCATTTCAGGTTCAATCAAAAAGTTTTTAGTAAAACCTAGTTGTTCCAGGGGGGCTGGGGGTTCTGTCATCCCCATTTCAGTTTTCTGGGAATTTAAACATGATGCACATTTTCAACCAATCCTAATGCATGACTAACACAGGGATGTGACAACGGCCTAGAAGATATGAGCAAAATAAGTTAAACATGACATTGATGCAAAAGCAAGCAAAACAACATCACAAACACTTCAAAACAAGAATGCAACAAGGCATGATGAAACTAGATGCAAAACTAAGCAAGTTTCATATGGAGCATACTCCAAACGGAACCATGGTTCAACACATACAATCAATACAAGTTTTAAACACAATCTGTCCAAAACAACAACTAAGCACTTTGCAGTCAAGGAAACAACATGCTACAGGAACTTGATATGCACTTAAAGTACAGATTACATGCTTCAAATATCATTAAGGTTCAGGTCCATAGGCATCAGGATTAATCCAAGATGATCAAGGCGAAAAACAACTTGATAACATAGATTATGACTTAGTGAAAAACAGGGCATACATGTGAGCAGGAATAAAATGTTGCATGTTGGAGGCATGAAACAATGATGATATCTTGCAAGAACATAACAAGCAAAAGAATGGAGTTAAAGTACAGGTTAAAAATGGAAAAACATGATTAATAAGCATCTCCATATATCCCCTAGATCAATGGCAATCAAGAAGACAAGATGAAACATGATATAAGCTAATTCTCAGACTTAGAGGAAATCCGATAATGCAAAAGAATAACATTAAGATGCTGGCTTTTGAGGCACATAACAGCAAGCATAGCACCTTCAATAATTATGAAGAAGACATGGGCATGTAGTAGACATGATATACTTCAACTTAGTCCAAGGGCACAAGTTCATATGAAGCATGTAGTATTTACTATGATATTTGCAAAAAGGAACAAGTTGTTAACAAGATGACAGATTTAGCACGATGGTACCTTTAGAGCAAGAAAGAGTCAAGCTACAGCAAGTTATATGGCAACCAAGGGCATGTCATCAAAGTACACATAACAAGGAGAAAATAACATCAAGGCATCATATTCATATGGCTCATGGACTAGTGGGAACCACCAAGATTAATTTGAAAGTTACAATAGTTTCAGCATGTGTAAAACAGCAACATCAGCATAGCATGTTTAAAAGCTTGTAACAGAGGTCATATGAAGTCCAAAATTATCAAACTTGGCACGTGGACCAATTACTCATAGCATAATTCAATTCATGTAATTGGAGCATCTCCAAAATAGGCATAGATTAATTAATAACAAGCTCATAACATGGCATCATGAAGATAACAAAAAACTGGAACATCATTTAGGCATGTTCATGGCAATGAAAACATATGCTACAGGACATGTATGAGGCATCAAATGGCATGGCATGATAGGGCATAACATGGACATCAAAACATGTCAATTAGGCATCTCCAGATTATGCATGGAATAGATGGTAGCTTCAAATTAATATGCCGACATAATGTAACAGTTACAGACTTAGCAAAATTCACTAAGTCTCATAAATCAACAACATCAAGTAGCACACTTTGCAAGCTTGTTGTACTCACCACAAGGCACATAAAAATACATGGATTTCACCACTGTAAAGATGGCACGAAGATGCTTCTAAAACATGTAGACATGATGCTCAAAAGATAAACACACAAAATGCTATGAAAAAGACAAAACAATAAGTTATAACAGTTTTCAGCAGGTTATATCGTTTAGCACTTTTTCAACAATGAAAGGCATCAATATGAATAGTAACATACATGCAAATGACACTAGCATTTAGAGCACTCTGAGATGAACATTTTGACATATCATATACACAAATCGGATCAATATGCACGGAGTTATGCCACCACAAACATGTACATATGAGATGATTTTTCAAATGACTTACTAGAATTATACCAACACGAAAATAGGATCGGGCGGTTCAGGGACGAGCGGATCCCCTTTGGTTCAAGGACGTCGCCGTGCCGAGATGAGGCTGGATGGGGCCGTCCAGGTCGGCGCGGGATGGAGAGGTGCACAGTCGCCTGTTTGGTTGGAGGGTTGGCGCGGACCCGGGATGTCGTGGTCCTGGTGGCTGGGCAAAGGAGGCCATGGTAGCGTGGGCGCCCTCCGGCGAGGGCCGTAGAAACGGGACGTCGAGGAAAGGGGCGGATCCAGCCACAGGGCGTTGGATCTGATTACACGTCGTCTAGCGGCGAGGGGCACGGACAGTGACGAGGTCGGGTCAGGCGGCAGGGTGCGCTCCGGCGGGTGGCAGTGGCCGGAGCTGGCGCTGGCGAGCGTGGGTGGCTGCTAGCGGTGGAGGGAAGCGGCGTTGCGCGAGGGAAGCGAGGGGAGCAGGGTGACGCAATCGGGCTGTGGCGGCGGCACATCTGGTGGTGGCAGCGGCGAGGCGGCACCTGCGAACCGGCACCGTGCAGAGCTGTGATGGCACGCAGGATCCGGCGGCGGGCGGATGGGCCGCATGGGCCTGCTGCGGGCTTCAACGAGCCGTGGCGGTGGGAGGTGCAGGGAGGCGAAGTGGAGGGCGCCGGTTGGCTGCGGGTGGCGGCGGCGATGACCTGTCGACGCCAGATTGGCCGGGTGACGTGGCCGGCGGACATGTCCGGCGGCGGCAGGAGAGGGGACGCTAGGGTTTTGTCCGCGAAACAAGGAGGGGGAGGACCTATTTATAGGTAGAGGGAGCTAGGAGATTCCAAAAGAGGTGTGGTTTTCACCCACACGATCATGGTCCAACGACGGAGAGCATGGAGGGGGTTTAGATGGGCTAGCGGGCTATTGAGGAGGGGTGCTGGGCTGCAAAGAGAAGGAGGGCTTTGGTTAACACGGTTAACCATTGGGGCATCAAACGACCTCCAAATGGAACGAAATTTGACAGGCGGTCTACCGATGGTGTACCAAGCCGAGGCGATAAATCTCGGCCCCTTCCGAGAATGTTTATCTCCCGCTCATGAAACAAGATCTGAGAGGTGCAACGGGTGCAGGTGAGAGAGTCAGATTCCGAAACAGACAACGGAGAAAAAGACCGGATGCAAGATTTGAAAAACATGCAGAAGCAATGCCCATGATGACATGGCAAAATGCAACACGCAAGCAAATGACATGGCAACGATGGCGAATAACTGGAAGACAGCTGGCACATCGGACTCGGGGCCTTACAACTCTCCTCCACTAACCAGAGACCTCGTCCCGAGATCTTAGGACCGAAATGGAAGAGAAAGAGGATGAGGTCAAACACGAGCTGAAGAGAGAAGAAGAACAAAGTCGAGAACACTTGAGTAGGAAAGAGGAACGATGAATATTACGAGAATCAAAAGCTCGGGAACAAGATAGAATCTGAAACCACTCCAGTTAGAACAAGATAGAAACGAACAAGAACGAAAGAATTTAGGTAGCACTCCAGCTGAACAGGGAAAGTATAGAACATGAACTTGGGCAGATGGAACGATACTTGATGAGAGGAACAACACAACACTTCCTAATGAAATGAAAGAGTGGAATGAAAAGAACGAAGAGGAAAAATGACATCCTCTACCACAATTGAGTTTGAAAGCATCCTCAGAAAGAAGGATTGAACGGAGTTGCTGGAAATTCAACAACTAAAAGAATAAGCTTTTTGCAGGCTTATGTAAAACATCTCAAAATTATGAGGTGACAACCGGCCACAAACGGATATGATTGAATAGCTGAGAATGGAGAAACACAAAACTCCACTTCAAAAGAATACAGAGAATTAATTGCACTTCGAGATGCAAGAATAAAAGATACTTGAGCTCCAACAAGAATCTTGATGAACACTTGAAGAATGAATTAAATCCTTAATGAACCACCATGAAGAACTCCGGTAACAAAAGAATGATGAGATAGAATTGAAGGATGAAAAGAATAAGATTAAAGTCGTGCAATGATTTAGGTGGAGCTTCGCGACGAGACAAGCGACAAAACTTGGAACTCCGAAAAAAGAAAAGATGAACAACTTAGAGCCAAGATTCATCATGAAAAATCTCCCAAGGAAGGAATTAATCAACTTGATGAAATAAGAATAAGAGTTATGTTATGCTTATCCTTCATCAATTAAATTGACGAGAAGCAATGAATTGTATACAACTTATTCGCATTGGAAAAGATTAAGGGGAGATATAGCGCAAAACTTGGGAAGGTCTTCAACGTACCACCGATAGGATTTGGGAAGAATGAAATAATTTATATGATAAGAACGGAAGTGAAATTATTAAATGAACCACCGTGGCAATGAAAACGAACGAAGAGATTGCAAATTGATTAACGAAAGCCTAAACGAAGCACCGGTACAAATATGTGAACGAACGAAGCTGAAAACTTGGACCGAAGAAATATTCTGAAATGGGGGCCTCCGGATAATTGAAACGTAAAAGCAATTCCTGAATTACTCTGGATGGGTAAGAAAAGAATTCTTGACGATTGAAAGAAAATAAGAGGATAGCAACAAGCTAGCACCACGAATCTCTAAGAAAACGGACAAGATTTAGGGGAAAACTCTTCTTTGGTCATCAACTATTGAGAATGACGATGAGGAACACCTCCAAAATTGTTGAGTTACTCCGGGAGAATGAAAAGCAAAGAGGTTGAGGCAACAATGAAAATAATTTGAAGTCGATCTTGGACAAGCGTCTGACTGATGAAATTCATTCTAATGTCAAACTTCGAAAAGAATTTGAGAATAACTCCAGAAAATACAAAGAGTCAGGTAAGATCCTGGGAAAAGGCCTATGGGTTAGAGCACGCTGAAAAGAAACACCATTGGAAAGGATTGTTTGAATGAGAAATGATGCACCGAAACGGTTGAAAGACTAGAATGAGGTGACAACCTCGAATTAATTTGAACACAAACACAAATCTTCTGAGATGTCTCGGGCACTCCGGAAGGATAACTGGGGAGAGGCGAACGAGCAAGGGGGAACACTTCATAAAAGGAAAAGAATACAGTCAACACCAAAAACTTGAATTGAATCCACTTGAAAGGAAAGGAGACGAACAATGATGAACTAGACGAGAGTTCACCGGTTGAGACAACTAAGGAAAGACTGAAGAGGCTCCGCACGAATGAAGTTGATGCTCGAATAGAGGCTCACACTCCGGGAATAAAAGGGAAGGGATGGCAGGAAAAACAAAGGCAACTAGGAACGGGGAACCGACGAATAACTTTAAGAGAAAAACACTGGTTGAAATAATTGAGGAATGAATACAAAGGCTTCGCACGAGTAGGATGGATACTCGATTACGGACTCCGGCTTCGAGAAGAAAAAGGGTGGGTGGATGGGAAAAGAAAGACAACTTCACATGGGGAAACAACGTCGTTGAGAAAGAACTGAGGATTGATCTTGCAAAAGACAAAGAGGATCGAATAATCTTGCTGAGAAAAGCACTGGATGAAAAGAGCTGACATCGCAATGAACGAAGATTAACTGCGTGATCCTAAAAAAATTGAAGGGGAAGAGGAGTATATCAAAACACCTATGTCAAGATTTCTCACCAGGGCGATGAAGGGGTTGAGGAGTAAAAAGAATTCCTACTCTCCGATATAACTAGACTCCAAAAAAAAAGTTTTCTAGACTCGACAACGGCCAAACTATATAATCAAACAAGGGGCTCCTATGGTCGGTCGAGGCTTTGATAACACCTTGTCATGGCCAATATGTGACTCTATCCTAAAGGAACTCGAAGGTCCCACCAAGGATAGAAGCGCATATTGGAGACGCTTTTGCAAGGTGGATATCATTACATTGTGCCATTACATAATAGTTGGTATACATACAAAAGGCAAACATTTGCCGCAAGAATACATCAACACATCATACAAGAGAACAACATCTGACTATGGATGAAACACAAACAAAAGCTCTAATGATATCCACCCTGCTAGCCCAAGCTGCTGACCAGGAACTTAACCCAAGATCGACGATGAAGAAGAAGAACTCCAACACAGGCAAAACATCGCTCTCGCATCATGATCATCGCATTACATGTACCTGTAATTCTTGATGTAGTAATCTGTGAGACACGAGGACTCGGCAATCCCATTACCATGGGTATCAAGACTAGCAAAGCTCAATGGGTATGGAAAGGATAAGTGGTGAGGTTGCAGCAAGCAACTAGGGATGGTATGGTGGCTAACTTACGAATACAAGAGTAAGATGCGAAACTACACAAATAGTCGCAAACTAGTAATGATGAATAAGTGATCCTGAACTACTTACGTTCAAACATAACCCAACCGTGTTCTCCTCACGAACTTCCTCGAAAAGAGACAGTTACGGTTATGCAACGCGGTTGGTGTATTTTAGTTGAGTTTAGTTCAAGTCCTCAACAACCGAATATTAACAAATTCCCATCTTCCACATAACCACGGGCAGGGCTCTCGAAAGTTTAAACCCTGCAGGGGTGTCCCAACATAGCCCATGACAAGCTCACGATCCGCGGGGAAAATCCTCCATCATGGGACCCTCCGATCAGACTCGAAATCCCGGTGCACAAGACATTTAGACAATGGTAAAACTATTCTAGAAAGACGTCCCGGCGTGCCGACACCCAAATAGTAGCCGCGTGTACCTCGTTTCATGCCACGTCCGGATGGGTCAAGCTACAAGTAAAACCAGATCCTCGAGTTTCCCTATGGTGGCCCCACAAGTTGCCCATTTGGGACCAACACCATCAGCACTGGCCCCCTGCTATGTAGAAAGAATCCTCGGGTTCATGATGCCCTATGCCAAATAATTATTAAGTTCAAGTATTATTATGGCAAATGTTAAAACCAATGTTGGGCCTTGCTGGAAGATTTTTATTCAAAGCAAACTGTCAAGAGGGGCCCATAAACCCTCACCATGTTAGGGACGCAAAATCAAGGAACTTAACACCGGTATGACGGAAAACTAGGGCGGCAAGAGTGGTACAAAACACCAGGCATAAGGCTGAGCCTTCCACCCTTTACCTAGTATATAGATGCATTAATTAAATAAGAGATATTGTGATATCCCATGATATCCATGTCCCAACATGGAACAGCCAACAACTGCACCTGTATCTAGCAACGCTATTAGAGGGGCTGAGCAAAGTGGTAACATAGCCAAACAACGGTTTTCTAGGAAGGGTAAAAAGGTTAGTGGCTAACATGGCAATTTGGGAGGCTTGATAAACGAGTGGTAGGTAGCGCGACATAGCAATAGCATCGAGACAACTAGCATAGCAAAGATAGTAGTGAGATCCAAGGTGACGGTCATCTTTCCTGAAATCCCGCTAGGAAGAAGAACGAGTCCATGAAGAAGACGAAGCCACGTAGTGGAACGAATCCTCACAATCGCAACGAAACATGAAATATCAAGAAGGAGCACAACCGAAAAGAAGCAAAGAACATGGTAAACGCACAACACATAAACAAGACATGATGATCAACCAAGTATGATGCATGACAAGGCTACATGATGCTACTCATGGCAATAGATGATGCATACAAGAACAACACACCAAAGCAAGTTTAAATGAGGCCGGAAACAACATATAACAATTCCAGAAACTCATCATATGCAAATTTCTAAAATGGTCCAGATCTGAATAACACATAATGTTGAAGCTGCCAAACATCGAGTTAAAGTGCACCAAGATGATCTACACGGTTTTCTAGTCAAGTTACACATAAAGTTTGTTGAATTCGGAGCTACGGCCTAGAAGATATGAGCAAAACAAGTTAAACATGGCATTGATGCAAAAGCAAGCAAAACAACATCACAAACACACCAAAACAAGGATGCAACAAGGCATGATGACACTACATGCAAAACCAAGCAAGTTTCATATAGAGCATACTCCAAACGGAGCCACGGTTCAACACATACACTCAATACAAGTTTCAAACACAATCTGTCCAAAACATCAACTAAGCACTTTGCAATCAAGGAAACAACATGCTATAGGAAACACATGGACACAAACTTGATATGCACTTAAACTATAGATTACATTCTTCAAATATTATTAAGGTTCAGGTCCATAGGCATCACTATTAATCCAATATGATCAATGCAAAAAACAACTTGATAACACAGATTATGACTTATTGAAAAACAGGTCATACATGTGAGCAGGAATAACATGTTGACATGTTGGAGGCATGAAACAATGATGATAAAGTGCAAGAACATAACAAGCAAAAGCATGGCATTAAAGCATAGGTTAAACATGGCAAAATATGATTACTAAGCATCTCCGAATTACCCCTGTATCAATGGCAATCAACAAGACAAGATGCAACATGATATAAGCTAATTCTCAGACTTGGAGGAAATCTAGGAATGCAAAACAATAACATTAAGATGCTGGCGTTCGAGGCACATAACATCAAGCATAAAAACTTTAATAATTATGAAAAATACATGGGCATGTAGTAGACATGATATACTTCAACTTAGTCCAAGGGCACAAGTTCATATGAAGCATGGAGTAAGTACTATGATACATGCAAAAAGGAACAAGTTGTTAACAGGACGACAGATTTAGCATGATGGTAACTTGAGAGCAAGAAAGAGTCAAGCTACAGCAAGTTATATGGCAACCAAGGGCATGCCATCAAAATACATAACAAGGAGTAAATAACATCAAGGCATCATATACATATGGCTCATGGACTAGTGGGAACCACAAAGACAAGTTTAAAAGATATAACAGTTTCAGCAAGTGTAAAACAGCAACATCAGCATAGCTTGTTTGCAAGCTTGGAACAGAGGTCATATGAAGTCCAAAATTATCAAACTTGGCATGTGGACAAATTTCACATAGCATACTTCAATTCATGTAATTGGAGCATCTCCAAAAGAGACATAGATTAATTAATAACATGCTCACAACATGGCATCATGAAGGTAACAGAAAACTGGAACATCATTTAGGCATGTTCATGGCAATGAAAACATATGCTACATGACATGTATGAGGCATCAAATGGCATGGCATGAAAGAGCATAACATTGAAAGCAAAACATGTCAACTAGGCATCTCCAGATTATGCATGGAATGGATGGTAGCCTCAAATTAGCATGGCATCACAATGTAACAGTTATAGACTTAGCAAAATTCATTAAGTCTCAGAAATCAGCAACATCAAGTAGCACACTTTGCAAGCTTGTGCTAGTCACCACAAGGCACATAAAAATACATGGATTGCACCACTATAAAGATGGCATGAAGGTGCTCCTAAAACATGTAGACATGATGCTCAAAAGATAAAGACACAAAATACTATGAAAAAGACAAAACACAAGTTATAACATTTAGCATTTTTGCAACGATGCTTAAGGCATCAATATGAAAAGTGACATGCATGCAAATAACACTAGCATTTAGAGCACTCTGAGATGAACATTTTGACATATCATATGCACAAATCAGATCAATATGCATGGAGTTATTCCACCACAAACATGCACATATGAGATGATTTTTCAAACAACTTGGCGGAATTATACCAGCGTGAAAAAAGGATCGGGTGGTTTGGGGACGAGCTGATCCCATTTGGTTTGAGGGCGTCGCCGTAACGGGGCGAGGCTCGATGGGGCCGTCCATGTCGGCGCGGCCCGGAGGAGTGCAGGATCGCCTGTCTGGTTTGAGGGTTCACACGGACCCGGGTCTTCGCGGTCCTAGCGGCTGGGCAGAGGAGGCCATGGCAGCGCAGGCGCCCTCCGGCGAGGGCCGCGGCGATGGGGCGCCGAGGAAAGGGACGGATCCAGCAGCGGGGTGCTGGATCTGGTCGGAGGTCGGCCGGCGGTGAGGGGCACGGACGTCGGCGAGGTCGGGTCAGGCAGCGGGGTGCGCTCCAGCGGGTGGTGGCGGCCGGAGCTGGCGTAGGAGGGCTCGGGCGGCTACTGGTGTCGGAGGGAGGTGGCGCCACGCGGGGGAAGCGAGGGGAGCGGGGCGGTGCAATCGAGCTGTGGCGGTGGCGGATTTGGTGGTGCGAGGCGGCGCCGGCGGTTGGTGGCAGTGGCGAGGAGGCACCCGTGAACGGGCGGCAGGGTGGCGCGCGAAGTTGCGGTGCCACGCGGGATCCAGCGGCGGGCGGACGGGCCGCGCGGGCCGGCTGTGGGATTTGGCGGGCCGAGGCGGTGGGAGGTGCAAGGAGGCGACGTCGATGGTGCCGGTTGGCTGCGGGCGGCGGCGGCGATGATGTGTCAGCACCGGATTGGTTGCGCGACTTGCCCGGCGGACGTGTCTGGCATGGACGGACATGTCCGGCGGCGGCGAGAGAGGGGAGGCAAGGGTTTCGAAAAATGGAGGGGGAGGACATATTTATAGGTAGAGGGAGCTAGGAGAGTCCAAAAGAGGTGCCGTTTTTTTCCCACATGATCGTGATGCAATGACGGAGAGCATGGTGGGGGTTTAGATGGGCTAGCGGGCTGTTGAGGAGGGGTGCTGGGATGCAAAGAGAAGGAGGGCTTTGGTTAACGCTGTTAACCGTTGCGGCATCAAACAACCTCCAAATGGAACAAAATTTGACAGGTGGTCTACCGGCGATGTACAAACACCACTCGACAAATCATGGTCCATTCGGAGAACGTTTTTCTCCCTCTCACGAAACAATATCTAAGAGGTGCAATGGGGTGCATGTGAGAGAGACGGATTCTGAAACGGACAACGGAGAAAAAGACCGGATGCAAGTTTTGAAAAAAATGCAGAAGCAATGCACATGATGACATGGAAAAATGCAACACACAAGCAAATGACATGGCAACGACGGCGAATAACTGGAAGACACCTTGCGCATGAGACTCAGGGCATTATAGTTCACTATTGAGACTGGCATGGATCCCAAATAGGAAAGCATGCTCATTGAGTTCATGTGTGAGAATCGGTACATCTTTGCATGCAAACCTTCTGACATGCCTATTGTATTGAGAGAATTCATTGACCACCACCTCAATGTTGATCCTAAGATGAAACCAGTCTGACAATACCTTCGTGGTTTTAACAAGGAGAGACACGAGGTTATCAATGAAGAAGTAGCCTGACTCCTAGCTGTTGGGTGCATCGTGGAAGTATTTCATCCTGATTGGCTGGCTAATCTAGTGCTTGTTGTAAAGAAAAATGGCAATTTGCGTATGTGTGTTGATTACACAGATCTTAACAAGGTTTGTCCCACAGATCCTTTTGCCCTCCCTGCATTGATCAGATCATCGATTCCACAACTGGGTGTGTGAGTTTATGTTTCCTCGACACATACTCCGACTATCATCAGATAAAGATGTCTACTGAGGATCAAGAGAAGATGACTTTCATCACACACTTTGGGGCTTTCTGCTATGTCTCCATGCCTTTTGGGCTTAAAAGCAAGGGAGCTACTTATCTGCGTTACGTCTAGAATTGTTTTCGCAATCAGATCGGGCGTAATGTTCATGCTTATGTTGATGATATTGTGGTCAAGTCCCAGAAGAAGGAAACACTGCTGGATGACCTCAAGGAAACCTTTGACAATCTCCGGGTTTCTAAAATGATGCTTAACCTGACCAAGTGTGTTTTTGGTGTTCCTGCGGGCAAATTGCTAGGTTTTTTGGTGTTTTAGCGAGGCATCGAAGCTAATCCAGAGAAAATCAAGGCGGTGACCTCCCTTACTAAGCCAACCAACATCAACGATGTCTAGTGTATGGCGGGTCGCATTGCCACTTTGAGCCGGCTCACAAGCCGACTCGGTGAGAAGGCAATTCCTTTATATCAGATGCTGGAAAAGACTGACCATTTCTTATGGAGTTACGCTGCAGATAAAGCTTTTGAAGCCCTTAAGAAATTGTTGGCTGAGCCGCCTGTCCTAGATGCTCCTATTGACAAAGAGCCTATGGTCCTTTACATTGCCTCTAATAATAAAGCGGTAAGTGTTGCAGTTGTTGCGGAGCGCAAGGAGGTTGGGAAGGAATATCCACATTGGCAGAAACAGGTGCTTGGTGTTTTCATGGCTAGTCGCAAGTGGAATCATTATTTCCAGGAACACCCCATCACCGTGGTAAGCTCCGCCCCTCTAGGATATATCATTCAAATAGGGAAGCCACCGGTCAGGTTGCCAAGTGAGCAATTGAGCTTGGGCCACACCATCTGAAATATGTGCCCCGAACAACTATCAAGTCTCAAGAATTAGTGGATTTATCAACTATTGGCCTGAACTTCAAATTTCCAAAGAGAAGCCAGACAACGGGTATTGGACAATTCACTTTTATGGATCCAGACAATTGGAAGGACCGGGGGCTGGAGTTATCTTATATTCCCCGCAAAGTGATGAATTTTGCTACATTCTGAGGATCATATTTCCCTGTACTAAAATGAAACTGAGTATGAAGCCCTCCTCCATGGTCTCCGTATGGCTAAAGAAATGGACCTTAGCTAGGTCAGGTGCTTGTGCTACTCTGACCTAGTGGCTCGGCAAGTTTCTGGAAAGTGGGATTCCAAAGACCCCCTCATGGCAGCTTATCGGGTTGATCACATTAATCAGTGGCTCAACGAGGCGGCTGATGCATTTTTACGACTTAGCTCTCAGTGTTGGCCGGTCCCTCCCAACGTTTTCCTTGATGTTCTCCACAACCCTTCTGTCAAACTAACGTCAGAGGAAGATCTTGCTATACCCGACCTAGATGCATAGTTGGTGGCTTCCCTCTGTGTTATACCAAATTGGACGACTCCTTACTTGGCTTATTTAACTCAAGGTGAGCTCCTTGAGGATGAACTCATTGCTCATCATATCGTTGGACGCTCCAAGTCAATGACTATTGTTAAAGGAGAGTTGCACAGAAGAAGCATCACCGGTGTTTTTCAACATTGTGTTTCCCCTGAAGAAGGACGATAAATCCTCAATGAAATTCACTCTGGTGATTATGGTCATCACGCCGGCTCAAGATCCCTAGTGGCAAAGGCGTTTCGACATGTTTTTTATTGGCTTACGGCTCATGCAGACATAGAGGTTGCGCGCAAGTGTGATGGATGCCCGAATTTTGCACATCTAGCTCATGTACAAGCTCAAGAACTTTGAATGATTCCAATCACCTGGCCATTTGGTGTCTAGGGGCTTGATATGGTTGGCCCATTCAAATGATTGAAGGACAAGAAGACCCACCTTTTGGTTGCTGTTTACAAATTTACCAGGTGGGTTGGGGCAGAGCAAGTCAGTAATTGCGATGTAGCCACCACAGTCCAGTTCCTGAAATAGCTGATCTTTCACTTTGGTTATCCTGAAAGCATCATCAGTGATAATCGAACTAACTTGTCCAATGGAGCTATGAAGCAATTATGCCAACGAGAACATTTTCGGCTTGATGTACCATTAGTAGAACATCCTCAGTCTAATGCGCAAGCATAATAAGCCAACCAGGGGATTTTATGAGGCATAAAGCTAAGGCTCATGGTTCCTCTGGAGCGTACTCTAGGTTGTTGGGTTGAGGAGCCCCCCTCCATCCTTTGGATTATACGAACTACCCCCAATAGATCAATGGGATACACGTCTTTATTCATGGTCTATGGTGCAGAAGCTATGTTACCTAGCGACATCTGTCATGATTATTCAAGAGTGACAGCTTATGTCGAAACAGATAATGAGCAAGATCGTTAGGACTCTTAGGATGCCTTGGAAGAAGAATATGACTCCGCCGCAGCATGGTCTGCAATATATCAGCAAGACTTACGTTCCTATCATAGCCATAGAGTTAGCATCCGTACTTTCTAGGAGGGTGACTTATTGAAAGTTCTAGTTATTGACTAGAGGGGGGTGAATCATTGATTTTTATGAAAGTCTTCAAAACACAAGGTCTTTGAAGACAAACAATAGAAATGAACCTATTGATATGCAGCGGAAGGTAGACTACACAAGACAAGCCATAGTCAAGTAAGCACTGTAGTGAAAGTACAAAGACTATCAGCAGCTAGGTAGTATGGATCAGGATGGAAGACAGTATGAAGCCAAACAGTAAATAGTCTTCACACAGTGAAGTCAATCATATCATACAAGCTAGTAATGACTTCATGAAGACAAACTGAAAGGTAAAGGGAAGTGGGAGATATAACCAGTTGCTTCGTGTAGACAATGATTTGGTAGACCAGTTCCAGTTGTTGTGACAATTGTACGTCTGGTTAGGGAGACCGAGATTTAACTCAGAAGACCACGTCTTCACCTTATTCTCCTTGAGCTAATGACACCCAGTGCTCGCCCAATCACTCTGGTAATGTGGCACCCCGTCTCAGAGAAGCCGATTTACCTTGCGTTGCTAGCCCAGGTACAGAAAACAACTGCTTTATTGATGCTAGTGGAAACATAGGTCTGATATTACATCAAGAAGCGAGACCAAGCGACACACATGGTGCAACTGAACAATATGTACATTATTTAATGAAAATGAGTTGGTCTCGATCACGATAACTACGCGACAGTAGAACGACGAGGAAGTGGAACTCCATAGCACAGGGACACTGATGTGGACACGATCTAGACGCGGGAAGCTCCCCGATCCGAAACGACTTGCCTGAAATCTGGCATGACACACCAGGTCAGTACATTGAACTTACTTGCAAGCTCACAACAAACATAAGCATAATGGCAAACAATATCATGACAATTAATCAGGTTAATGCAATGCAAATCATACTACTGATGAAGTGAAATCCACATGTGCATCGAGTCACTCAGACTCTCTTACTAGACAGGTTACCTCATAACCGAATGGTGATCATATCTGGATCACAAATGAAACCAACACTTTGGTTCCAACCACGATCACCTCATGATCCCACAAATCATCACATAACCAGTGCCAACAATAAACTTTTATTGTGCAATATTACTTATTAATGTTGATCCATGGTGTGACTTACTCATGAGCTATGTCCGTAACTGAGGGCACGACTATCGATAGATTAAATACACTGTGCAGAGGTAGCACACTTTACCCACACCACGGAATCCATGGCCTCGTCATCCCATTCGGGTGGACAAACGGCATTCCAACGAAACTCCCCCATTGCCATGACACTCTCCCAGCCACTCTGACCAACTCCCCACTTGGCTAAGTCATGGGTGGCCCCGTTCCTACCAAAGGCATCAACGGCCACCGTTGTGGTAAAAATGGTCCCAAACGATGACAAGGTACCATAACAACAAATTGGCACACAAGGTTATGTCCGCTTACCAAGACAGGATACCGCAGGCCCATAACCTTCCCTCGTTGGAGGTTCCGACCAGAGGCATGAGAATGGATCGAATCAAGAGCTCCCCATAAAGGTAAATGTGGTCGCACTGGGAAAAACTCAATTCAGTGGCACCATGACTCTATCAACGTTATGTTCAAGTTGGATTAACATCAGGTTTAACTTGAAAATAAAATAACTCGAGTCATCATATGCCATGTTCATGCACTATTCGACATGCAAAACATACTACTCAAGGTGATAGATCAACATCATCAAAATCTTCTACTTGCACTACTTACCGATTAAACTTTACAGGTTCTTAACATTCATCATTTTAATTATCTCATAATATGTTAAAATCATTTTATCACAAAAGGAAACTACCATTATTCATGAAAGCATAATCGCTTCAATGACAATCTCTTCTACTGACTTAAACTAGCTCATGCATTCAACCAGTACCATAATAAAGCAATTCAAGCATGGCAAAGTAACTAGCACTAAGAAATATTTACTTAAATAATTTAAATGCATGAAAATAACTCATATTCAAGTTGTAAAAATCACAGATATTGAAATGACACCATCAAAATGTTGGTGTCGCTTGCCTTTGTGCAAAGGAGGTTCACACTCCTCCTAGTTATCTTCAAGACAAGCTTCTTCCTCTGAAAATATTAAAAAACAACAAAACAAAATATCAAGAACAATTCTGAAAATCACCAGAAATTCTAGATAGCAAGGAAAAATCTCAGCTTTGGTGTGCTGCTAGAACTTTTCGAAATAAACACAATGCAAAAAGAATCAACTAATTTGGACTTATAGTTTAGGAGTTATGGCTGGCCAAATGTGTTGGTAAAATTTTGAATTAAATTTGAATTAAACAAAAAAACAGGGGGGTGACGTTGATGTTGTATTGTCAGAATACGCCTCCACTCGTAACGCTTCGGGCACAAGTGGAGAGGCTGACAGCGGGCCCCGCTGGTCAGGTGAGGAGGGAGGGGGAAAGAAGAAAGCGATGGCGGTGCTTCGCCGGAGCTTACGCCGGCGAGGAGAGGTTCTTGGGCGAATCCAGAGGGATAGAAAGAGAGAGGGGGACGAGGCACACCTACCTGTACCCGTGGGTCGACGAGAGGTGGCCGGAGCAGCTCGCCACCAAGCTCGCAAGCAGCGGTTGCGGTCGGGTCACGCCGGAGAAGAAGACGACGGAGAGAGGCCGTTCCGGGGGCTCCAACGTGTCCACAGGGCACCAGTGGACCTCCAAGGAGTCGCCGGAGCAGTTGCTCGAGCTTGAGGGGCACCGGAGCATGGAACAGGGGTTGCGGGGATCAACGGTGAGCTCGGTCGGGGACGGCAGCCAGAGGCCTGCCCGGCCGGGCTGTGGTTGTCTGGTGGGTTTGGAGTGCTCGGAGAGGTGGGAGGGGCTCGAATTTATAGACGGAGGGGGAGAGGGATACCTGGCTCCGCCGGAGCACTCTGGAAGCTGGTGAGCAATGACAAACCGTGTCAGCGAGGGCTGGAGAGGCTCAGTATTCACGCGGGAGCTATGTAGTGTGCGGACGAGCACAGTAGACGGTGAAGGAAGAAGACAGAGGCACAGGGCGCACTGTGGCTTTTGGCCGTGACTTGCCCATGCCTGCTGCGGCGTCTCCGGCGTCTGCCAGCACTAGGGAGAGGTCAAGGGTGAAGAGACGAAGGTGGTGGCGTAGTGCAGCAGTTGTCGGCGAGCTCTGGATCGATCACACGTGAAAAAGAGACGAGGGCGCATCGCAGAGCGCATCCGGTGCGTTGCCAGAGCCGTGTCCACACGCGGTCACTACGCTGGCATGGTCAAGACGACGCTCACTCATTGCCAAACCTTGTCCGTCGTGTTGTCCATGCAGTGTTTAGTCTAGGGGAAGAGATCACACACTGTCAGGCCGACCAGATTAGACTTGAGCTTGTTGGCAAGTTTCTAGTCAGAAACTTCGTCGCCAAGATTGGAGGGATTCTAGAAGGTGATTAGGGCTGATTCTCTTGGGTTAAGGGTTATCTAGAAAGGTAATCAAGCTCAAGAAAATTCAGCTTCATTAGAGCAAGGAAAAATGCAGTTGCTGTTGAAATTGGATTTTGAGGCCAGAACTGAAATGATTTTTTGTAACAAAAATATTCCAAATAAGTATTTAATATTTTTGCACAGGGAGGTGGGCCAAGGTTCAAATAATATTTGATAGTTTTCTCAGATTTTTGGAAGCAATAAAAATGAGGTTTGCTTTGGAGCACAAGTTTTTGAATTGAATTTCAGAGATGAAATTGAATATTTTTCTTTTATGAAAAATATTCCTTGGGTTATTTTGGGATTTTTCAGAGAAAGAAACTTAAATGAGAGATGTATGGGTCACTTGGGTGAAAATAAAGGACATGCCCAAGTGTTTAAGTCCATTTGAATTGATTGAAAAACCCAAATTCAAAGCAATGGCAAATCAAGTCTGGAAAAAGAGAGAAGGCAAAATCCAGGCTGTCACAGGTATGTCTACAAGGTAGACTTCCAAACGTTCGCAGACTTCGTTCACCAGCGATTCACAATGACTCTTGGATGCTCAGAATGTGATGCCTAACCGGCTGGAGGATTCACAGTCCTCAAGTGCAACAAGTCTTCAGGTCATGCAGATAAAAAGACTTCAGTGATGCCTAACAATTTTTGGCTCTGGGTGTTTTGGACTTTTTCCTTGCAAGGATCTCTCTCTCAAATGCTTCGGAGGTGGGTTGCTCTCAAACGACAAAAGCCGTGCACTAACTCTGAGCAGCCACCTATTTATGGTGTAGGGGTGGGCTATTTATTGCCAGGAGGCAACCCGACCTGATATGTCCGAAGTGACCCTGGGTCACTAAGGAACCGACACCTGTCCAACGGTCCGATTTCAAATACACGTGGTAGCTTGACTTGAGCTACAAGCAAAGCTGACTCATCCAACTCTGGATAGAAATTCGCTCTCATTGTCTTTGCTCAAAGACATAGGATTTTGGTTGAGCATCACATCGGCCACTCTGACTTTGTTCACTTGGACCCCACTTAACAGTACGGTGGTTCCATAGTCTTCATCGTGAATGTCTTGACGAACCACCATTGTCTTCAATGTCTTCACACATTTTTAGGGACTACTACCTGTGTTATCCTGCAATTCTCACAAACACATTAGTCCTGTCGGCGTCCTGGGAATGGGGGCACCCAGAATTGCCTACCTGCGGCCCACGGCGTGGCTCCATCGGCGGCCCGCTATGGCCCAGTTTCAGTAGCAACGACTCAAGACCCTCACGAGGGGCCAACCCTCGTGAGGCGGACGACACCAAGACCTCCCTCAAGGGAGGCCTCACTAGGCTGGCTTTCGAGGAGCATAGATATAAAGGCAAGGTGCACCTCACGTGGTTCATGTGACGTGAGCCATGATGACCAAGGCCAGGCAGGCGCCAGCGGGCGCAGTGTACCAGTTTCCTCATTGGTACCAATGAGGCAAGTGCAGGCAAAGAGTCGTGAGGAATCAAGCAAAGGTTTCCATATTGGTGCAATGAGACCAAGACCGCCAGGATGATAGGACGGACGTCATCGTGGAGCCCACTACATCGTCATCACCAGAGCCTTTGCAGGCGAAGACTACTTTTTTCAGGATAACTTGTACTAGTTCTCCCCCTTTGAATTTGGCCGTTGTTGGATCCCTTCCCGCCTACATTTGGGAAGAGGACCAAGGCCACTATAAATAGGACTTAGTCACCGCCATAGAGGGGACGGATCATTCAGACCATTCTCACACCCACCAGCTCATCGACGTCAAGAACACCTCACCTCCAAAGGCTGTTCACCCACTGTACTAGTTCATCCTCACCCCCTTGAGGCAATCCACCACAAATATTGAGTAGGGTATTACACCGCAAGGTGTCCCGAACCAGGATAAACTGTTGTGTCTCTTGTCCCTCGGGTTCGTCGAGATAGGCTGTGGAATCATTGGGCCAGCAGGTTGCGTAGAGGGAGTTCTTCATATGCACCCCAGTGATCGAACCTCTCAAGGGTCTATGGAGCCCCAGATAGGATATTTGGTGCACCAGGTAGGGGTGTGTTGAAGCTTCTCTTTCGTCGATCAACTCACTGCCGCTCCACTGTCTCCATGGTTGATGCCTGCCGAGCCCGTGGTGAGCGTCGAGCTGCGCTCGCCGCGCGCGTCGCCCAGATGGCGCCTATCGGTAGGCCTCCCCGTCGTTCTCCATCACATGTCGCCAACGCCGTCACCGGCCCGACACGGCATGAGCAGCAAGCTTCGTTACAACACCCCTCTATGCAGTGCGACGGCTGCACCGCCACACCGTCGCTGACTCCGGCTAGCTCGTCGTCCCATGCACGTCAAGGCCCGGCGAACACGCAGGCGATGTTGCTCATGGCGCGTGATCTCCTGCACTACCGCCCAGTCGATGACCTCTATGAATACTGGTAGGACCGCATCACCGAGCTAGCCACCGCGGCTGGGAGCTCGCCAGCACCGTCCCTCTCGTTACCTTATTCGTCGCCTGCTGCGGGTGACGTAGCCCACGGAGCACCTCCGCCACCTCCCCATCAGGAAGTTGACCTTGGCTCAAGACACGCGGCCCCGCGGCGTGACCCACCATGTCGGGTGCCCGCACACGAAGAGGAAAGCTGTTGGGAGGTGGACCGGCCGCAAGAAGGTGCTCCAGCACTCCCTCCACCACCATACCAAGACCGCGCGTCGCCTACTGTGGTGGTGCGTGATCACCAAGATCTGGCTCCACCTCCACGACGAGCTCCGGTGACCACAGCGGGCTGCCACGCCTTCACCCCTGAGCTACCGAGTGTATTTGAAAGTGCAACTATCCCTGGGTGGTTTTGGTAATTCCTAACAACATATAGTTCTTTAAGCTAATACTATTTCAAGATAAATATTTCAGGAAAGCTCAATGGTTTGCATGGCATGGATTAGAAATGTGGACCCCTCAAAATGCTAAGGACAAAAGATTGGCTCAAGCTCTAAAGCTCAAGAATCTACATTTTACCTTTTAGTGATCCAAGATCACATTGAGTACATAGGAAAAGCCAATACTATTAAAAGGGGATGAGGTGTTGCTTAATGGGTTACTTGCTCAAAATGCTTAGTGATATGCTCCAAAACCCTCAACCACTTTCTCATATCCACATATGTCCCAAACCAAAAGTCAAACTCAGCACCACTGAAACTTCCCATCCGGCGCCACCGAGTTTAGTTGACATAGCCACTGCCACAAAACCCTAGTCTTTTCAGTCTCACCGATAGGGATCTCGGTCTCACCGAGATGGGATTGCAAAATCTCTATTTCCCTTTGTAAGGTTTCGGTCTAACCGAGATGAGCAATCGGTCCCACCGAGTTCGCAATGCAAACTCTCTGTTTCCCCTTCGTAACATTTCGGTCCAATCGAGATGAGTGAATCGGTCCCACCGAGTTTGCCTGACCAACTCTCTGGTTAGCTTATTACCAAAAAAGGTCCCACCGAGTTTGTGTAATCGGTCTCACCGAGATTACATCATTCCCTAACCCTAATGAAATCAGTCCCACCGAGTTGACGTGTCGGTCCCAGCGAAAAACCTAACGTTCACATTTTGAACTGAATCGGTCCGACCGAGTTTCACGATTCCGTCTCACCGAGTTTGGTAAATTGTGTGTAACAGTTAGATTTTGTGTGGATGCTATATATAGCCCTCCACCCACTCTTCATTCATGGAGAGATCCATCAGAACATGTTGACATTTCCAACTTACATTTTCTGAGAGAGAACCACCTACAATTGTGTGGAGATCAAGATCTTCCATTGCAACCACGTAAATCTTGATTTCTAGCCATCCCCAAGTTGCTTTCCACTCAAATCATCTTTCCACCAAATCCAAATCTATGAGAGAGAGTTGATTGTTGGGGAGACTATCATTTGAATCACAAGAGCAAGGAGTTCATCATCAACACACCATCTATTACGTTTTGGAGAGTGGTGTCTCCTAGATTGGTTAGGTGTCACTTGGGAGCCTGCGTCAAGATTGTGGAGTCGAACCAAGGAGTTTGTACGGGCAAGGAGATCGCCTACTTCGTGAAGATCTACCCTAGTGAGGTAAGTCTTTCATGGGCGATGGCCATGGTGGGATAAACAAGGTTGTTTTTCATGGACCCTTCGTGGGTGGAGCCCTTCGTTGACTCGCGCAACCGTTACACTTCATGGGTTGAAGTCTCTATCAACGTGGATGTACGAGAGCACCACCTATCGGAACCATGCCAAAAATCTCCATGTCTACATTGCGTTTGCTCCCTCCAAACTCCTCCCTTTACCTTCATGTGCAATGTTTTACATTCCGCTGCTATACTCTTAGACTTGCATGTGTTGGTTGTTTACTTGACTAGTGCTAAGTTGCTAAAATCTGCCAAGACTTAAAATTGGGAAAAGGCTAGATTTTTATTTGGTCAAGTAGTCTAATCACCCCCCCCTCTAGACATACTTTCAATCCTACAAGTGGTATCAGAGCTTTGGTCTCCATTTGCCTTGATTTCATAGCTTTTGGTGATCATAGCCTTGGTTTCACAACCTAGGAGAGTATGGCGTCTAGAAAGGGAAATTATGACCGTAGAGGTCTTCACATTGATGGCACAAATTTTGCTATTTGGAAGCAAAAGATGAAAAATGCATGTTCTTGGACATAACCCCGCCGTTTGGGCTATTGTGTGTATTGGCTTGCAAGCTGAATTCTTTGATGGGAGAGAACCTAACCGTGAAGCTAGCGCGGAAGAGTTGAGGATGCTGCAATATAATGCTCAATCTTATGATATTCTCTTCAACAGATTGTGCCCCGAATAATTCAACAAAATCAACCGTCTTGAGAACGCAAAGGAAATTTGGGATACTTTGATTGATATGCATGAAGGTACCGACTCCGTCAAGGAATCCAAATTTGATGTGCTTCAGAGTCAACTTGACAAGTTCAAAATGAAGGATGGTCAAGGGGTCGCTGATATGTACTCTAGGCTTGCTCTCATCACAAATGAGATTGCTGGCTTAGGAAGTGAAGAGATGACCGATAGATTCGTCATCAAGAAGATCCTAAGAGCATTGCATGGAAAATATGATACCGTGTGCACATTGATCCAAATGATGCCCAGTTACAAAGATCTCAAGCCAACGGAAGTCATTGGAATAATTATTGCTCATGAGATGTCACTCAAGGATAAGGAAGAGCTTCACAACAAGTCAAGTGGTGCTTACAAAGCCTCATCTGATGCTCCCACATCATCAAGTGAGAAACAAGCCTTCAATGAAGAATTGAGCCTAATGGTGAAGAATTTCAACAAGTTCTATAAAAGTAGAAGCAAGGAAAGAAGTTCCAAGTCAAGGTCCTACAATGAAAAAAGATCTTCAAGGCGTGAACATAATTGCAACAATTGTGGAAGTCCCCGACACTACTCCATTGAGTGTACGGTGAGCACGACTTGGATTTGGCCGCGGTGAGCACGGATTTTATAGCGGCCGAGCATGGCCATGGCGGGAAGAGGCGAATGCAGGAAGTGGCCATGGCAGGAAGAAGCATTGGCAGGAAGTGGCCATGGCGGGAAGGGCATTGACTAGAAGTGCCCCACCGGCGTACGGACATCGGTGTCCTGTTTGGCCAGAGGTGGCAGACGATGCCGCATCGGTCCAAGGAGGATACAAGAAATATTCAAAAGGTTTAGTTGGCCCCTTAAGATCGATATCCCCTCATAGCCCAATGGTAAAAGCACACTGGTATAATACCCAGGTCCTGGGTTCGAGTCCCAGGATCAAACATTTTTTTAAGGGCTAGTTTTTTTTGGAAATATTTGCACAGCAAGTAGATAAAAGATCATATCAATTTACCATGAACACAAATAAATTTGAATTTTTGCAAGCACATAAACTTGATTTTCTCCAAACACATAAACTGGATCATAGCAATTTAAGGTTCTCCAAACATGCATAATAAAAGATAGATATCCAACATGGACAAAAATGAAAATGTGAGGCTGTCAACATGAGAAAAGGAATGGAAATACACTCAAATTCAAACTTGACAGAATGAAAATGTGAGGCTGTCAACACACACATATAAACACACACATAACTTGGAATGCAAACATAGATTATAGTGACATAAGGTTCTGTTGCAGTCTACTTCGCCAAATTAAAGGATCCATCATGGCCAAGATTAAGATCATACATTACAAAATTTGCTCTTGCAGTCTTGTAGTTCATACATGAACTGGGACATTTTTTGGTAGTTCAGTGCTGAACTAATGGAGCATACAAAAACAAAAACTAGTGCTCTGGAGTCCTTGGAGCATTTTGGGTCACTGGAATCTCTTCATTCAGGTCTGGGATTGCATTCCTTGCTCCATCATGCCCAAACATCAGTTGACACAAAGCATAATCCTCAACTCTTCTTCCTCCTTCCCCAACTCATGTTGCAGGTGCTTCTGGTCCAGCTCCTATTGCAGGTGCTTCTCGTGCAGCTCCTATTGCATGTGCTTCTGGTCCAGCTCCTCTTCGACCCCTCCTAGCTCTTCCTCCTCTTCCAACCCTCACAGCTCTGCCACCTCTTGCTTTCTTCACTACTCTGCTTGCACTAGCACTAGTACCTGCCTCATCTGCAAAATTCAGTTCTTATAAGTTTCAGACAATGCAAATTTAAGGGGCATGCAAGATTCATTAAGGGTACTCATTCAGTTCTTGCAAGATTCAGTTACTGTACCTGCATTTGTTTGAGCTGTTGTTGTTGCATTTCTTTTACCTCTGCCTGCCCTTCTACCAGCAGCTGTAGCAGTTGTTTGTCTAGTCCTTTGAGGGATTAAATCCCTAGCTGCAGCTACAAAGCTTGACTCCTCTGGCAGTGGTCCAGGTGGTCTAACATTTGTCACATATGCTCTCTCCTACAAAACAGTTGTGGCAATCAACATTTACAAAAGCTCTCTCCTACATATTTTGTAAACCATGTTTGTCCAATCCTCTCAATATACTCTCACTTACCTCTTGTCCCATCCTGTAAACCATGCTTGTCCTGTCATTAATTGGGTCCAACCTAGGGTTCAGTCTGCAATGCATAATATACTGCAACAACATTCAGAAAAGCAACAATATTCAGTACAACAACAGTCATAACAGTAGCAACATTAAGTACAACAACATTCAAAACACATCAACAACCTACAGAATAGCTTCACATGCAAATTCTTCCTCTTCTTCCTCATATTTTTGTTCCACTGGTTCCCTCTGCATGTATTTCTCATGCCCCCTGCTGTTGTGGTCATCTTTGCCACAAACTGAGCAATGCATAGCTACCCCTTTTTTATTCAGATACACTGTTCCATCCTTCTTCCTTTTCTTTTCAGGAGTTTTTCTTCTATTCTTAGGTGGCCTGCCCATCTGTTTTGTGAAAACTGGTGGGTGAATGTACGTTCCATTCAGCTTCTCCCAGTGGCCCCTGTCTCTTAAGGGCATGATATGTCTCTACTGTATAGCATTTGTGGACTAGTTCTTCAGGGTCAATTCTTTCAGCACTGCACACTACAATTGCATGACTGCAAGGCACTCCACTCAAATCCCACGTTTTGCAATTACAATTCCTTGTTATGATGTCAACAACGTATGAGTTGGGTCCAGACTGCACATGGAATATACCATTGCCAGCATTTGTTGCAAAACAATTGGCAGAAAAGTCCGCATTCTTCTCAAGCTTCTTCCTAATTTTTGGGCAAATGCTTCCTTTCCATTTCTCAACTGCTTCTCTGTGTTCACTTGCATGCCTCAGTGAAATCTTTGCAAGGATGCACTCCAACATTGACACAACACATAGCTCTCAAGCTTCAAGTATGTAACTGTCATGAAAAGTGGAACATACTATTAGAGCACTAGAAGATGCAGTTGGAGACAACAACTAGAAGATGCAAATGCAAACTACAACTTAAATATGCACATGCAAAGTACAACTTAAAGATGCAGTTAGAACATTACCTATTGTACACCTCAGACATATTGTTCAAAAGAATATCACATTTTGGAAAATCACTGAAGAAGTTTTTCACCCATTGATTAGGTGGCTTTCCCTCTAACCAGTTGTAAGCATCAATGGAAACCTCTCTCATTTTTTCTCTATTCTCATTCCATCTTGGTAAGTTTGTAGATCTAGCCATGGCCCACAACAGATTTTCCAATGTCTCACCTTTGAATTTCTTGTGGAAGTTTTGGTACAGGTGCCTAACACAAAACCTATTTTCTGCATCTGGAAAAACTTTGTCAACAACATTGATCAAACACTGCAATGGATTTTCACATAAGTTCATATGAACTAGCCCATGCAATTCATACATAAAGCATGCATATTAATGCAATGGATGAGGAACAATAACTTTTGCTTGTCACTCATTATGGTGTATGGGCTTGTGTTGATAATATTCAGATCATTTTTCAGTGTTGTCAAAAACCATTCCCATGTGTAAGTGGATTCAACCTCTACCTTTCCCATAGCTATTGGATAGATGCAATCATTCGGGTCAATTCCCACAACTGTCAACAGTATACCTTTGTACCTACTTTTCAAGTGGCATCCATCAAAAAATATAATTGTCCTACAACCCTTTAGGAAACCTCTCTTGCAAGCATCATATGACCAATAGAGTGAGGAAAGATGATCCTCTGGCAGTGCATCATTCTTCTCCTTCACCTTGGTAGTGGAAACTATGAATTTGCCGCCAGGGTTAGCTCTTCTGAGTTCTTGCCCATAGTCCCACAATAAGTTGTACTGCTCTGCTTCATCCCCATGAATTAAGTCTAGAGCTACCTTCCTAGCCCTTCCCAATTTCATCTTGTTTGGTAGCAGTTTGAACTCTCTTCGGACCTTCTTACCAAATGTACCCAAATCCATGGTCTGGTTGTCTCTGAATTCCTCAATGAATTTTTGTGTGAGAATTTGAACCGTCAAACACTTGGAATAAAATGATTTTTGACATTTATGAGTGTCATTGTACTGCCTTATGACAATGCTACCAGTCCTATTGTATTTTGAAGCTTTTAGTTGCCAAGGACAACCTTCTGAGAAAACTACATTAAGCCTTTCAGATTCATTTCTTCTCTTATAGATCTTCAGTCTGTTCCTAATAGTATATGCATCCAAAGCCATCCTCAGCTCTTTCATGTCACCAAACACCAAACCAACACTCAAAACTGGATTATTCAGATCCACTGCTGGATTGTAGGCTTTGAAAGTGTACTGTAACTTTGACAATTCATCCTTTCTTAGATTTAGATCATCATTATCTAAAGGGTCTTCTTCTTCAGTGTACCCTTCCTTCTCATTGTTATCATGGACATCTATATCCACATTCTCCAGAAACAAATCATCATCTAGATCTTCAACATCATATTCACTCTCATCAAAATCACTGTCAGTTTCTTCTCCTTGAAACTCTCCCTCTCCCTGCTCTGTTTGCTCTTCTTCTCCCTCTCCCTGCTCTGCTTCATGTCCATGATCTTCTACCTCTCCCTACTCTGCTTCCCCTCTTGCTTCTCCATGCTCTTATTCTCCATGCTCTCCTTCAGCAGACCTTGGCATTTTCCTTGGAGTAATTACCCTTGGCAGAGGGGGCCCATCTAGGATCACATCATCATACAAAGTTCTTATCTTGTTCTCCTCATCCACTATTAACAGCAGTGTCTTACATTCTTTGCTTGCATTGACCATAGCAGCAATGACCTCTTCTGTATCCACACAAACAAGGCCATCTATTATGTCTTTGCCTGGCAAGCACCAGTACACTTGCAGATCTGGATAACCATGGGAGTAATCCAACTTGTCCAGGCACAACTTCAACATATCTAAGGACCAAGTGTCAACATGACAGTAGTCAAATTTAGAATAAGTACTGCCAATATATGATCTGTTCACTCCTTGCCCAATAAATATGCCACTATGCTCAAACACTATAGAGAACAACAGAGATTCTTCTCCAGAAGTTACTGCAAAAAGACAGGTTTTATGTTCAGACTCTGATGCAAAACACAGCAGTAAATGAAGTCCTTTTGAGCATATAGTACAGCAATAACTAATTAACAACATTTATCATCACTTAATTGAATTCACTGCAACATTTATGGACAACATGCACTTAACTGAATTCGACAACATTCACTAACTGAATTTCGACACCAAGTACAGAGCAATATCTGAATTTCGACAGTAAGTACAGAGCATCCATCATAGTAATCACATGGGGGGTGCATACATCACAACAATCACGACATCTATCACAACAATCGCAACATCCTTCAAATCCAAGAACAAACCCTAAATTAAGCCTCAAATCATCACCACCGGCAAGCCAACATGGAAAGCAACAAAACAACAGTCGATCGAGCGTGTACCGTACTCAAGAGGGAACTCCCCGGGCCCCCATAGGAGCGGCTCCATGTCGCGTCGATGGGTGGCGGCGTCCAAACCGGCGGCAGAGAAGGCGATGGCATTGAGGCAGAGAAGGCGACGGCGTCGAGGTAGAGGAGGCCAGGAGTTAAGGGGGGTTTGTGAGCACTGGATCAGACCGCGCTTGTACTTACCTACAAATATTATACCACAACAAGGGGAATGAAGAAAAGTGCCCAAGACCAGCCGCGAGCCTTCTCTTCCCACGGGGCAGCCCAGTTGGCATGTTTCAGACTGTTTTGTAGCTAAACGTTACCGCATCAAAGTTGGTGTATGACTTTTATGGGGTTTTTTTTGTTTGTGTTTGAATCCTTTACCAACGTGCAAGTTTATGTATCCCAGGTGTAAGTAACTCTTTAGGAAAAGACGAAAACCAAGATTTAGCATGATCTCTAAGCGAAAACGGAAATAGCTTCAATTTAATGATATCATTATCCACATCTTTCTTCTTTTGCATATCACACAAATCAACAAAGTTGTTTAGATGGGTAGCGACATCTTCACTAGGAAGGCCAGAAAACGGATCTTTCATGACAAGATTCAGCAAAGCAGCATTAATTTCACAGGATTCAACATCGGTAAGAGGAGCAATCGGAGTGCTAATAAAATCATTATTGTTGGTATTGGTAAAGTCACACAATTTAGTATTATCTTGAGCCATCGTGACAAGCAAGCAATCCGACACGCAAGTAAACAAGAAACGGAAAAAGGCAAATACAAAAAGAGAAGGGGAACAGAGAGATGGGGAGAGAGGAAAAGAGGGCGAATAAAACGGCAAGGGTGAAGTGGGGGAGAGGAAAACGAGAGGCAAATGGCAAATAATGTAATGCGAGGGATAAGAGTTTGTGATGGGTACTTGGTAATGGAACCAGAAATGACTGGTTGTGGGAGTCAAATCCTGACTTGACTTGGCACAAATCTCCAAAGCAACGGCGCCAGAAATCCTTCTTGCTACCTCTTGAGAACTGCGTTGGTTTTCCCTTGAAGAGGAAACGGTGATGCAGCAAAGTAGCGTAAGTATTTCCCTCAGTTTTTGAGAACCAAGGTATCAATCCAGTAGGAGATCACGCTCATGTCCCACGCACCTACACAAACAAATAAGAACCTCGCAACCAACGCGATAAAGGGGTTGTCAATCCCTTCACAGTCACTTACGAGAGTGAGATCTGATAGATATGATAAGATAATATTTTTGGTATTTTTATGATGAAGAGAAATAAAAGATGCAATTAAAATAAATAGCAAAGGAAATAACTAAGTATTGGAAGATTAATATGATGAAAGATAGACCCGGGGGCCATAGGTTTTGCTAGTGGCTTCTCTCAAGAGCATAAGTATTACGGGTGGGTAAACGAATTACTGTCGAGCAATTGATAAAATTGAGCATAGTTATGAGAATATCTAGGTATGATCATTTATATAGGAATCACGTCCGAGACAAGTAGATCGAAACGATTCTGCATCTACTACTATTACTGAACACATCGACCGCTATCCAGCATGCATCTAGAGTATTAAGTTCAAGAGAACAGAGTAATGCTTTAAGTAAGATGACATGATGTAGAGGGATAAACTCATGCAATACGATATAAACCCCATCTTTTTATCCTCGATGGCAACAATACAATACGTATCGGTTCCCTTTCTTTCACTGGGATCGAACACCGCAAGATTGAACCCAAAGCTAGCACTTCTCCCATTGCAAAAAAGATCAATCTAGTAGGACAAACCAAACTGATAATTCGAAGAGACTTGCAAAGATAAACAAATCATACATAAAAGAATTCAGAAGAGAATCAAATATTCTTCGTAGATAAACTTTATCATAAACCCACAATTCATCGGATCTTGACAAACAGCAAAAGAAGATTACATCGAATAGATCTCCAAGAGAATCAAGGAGAACTTTGTATTGAGATCCAAAGAGAGAGAAGAAGCCATCTAGCTAATAACCATGCACCCAAAGGTCTGAAGTAAACTACTCACACATCACCGGAGAGGCCATGGAGTTGATGTAGAGGCCCTTCGTGATCAATGCCCCCTCCGCTGGAGCTCCGGAAAAGGCCCCGAGATGGGATCTCATAGGTACAGAAGGTTGCAGTGGTGGAATTAGGTTTTCGTGGTGCTCCTGGATGTTTGGGGGTACGTGGATATACATAGGAGGAAGAAGTACGTTGGTGGAGCAACGGAGGGCGCGCCCAGGGGGGTAGGCGCGCCCCCTGCCTCGTGCCTTCCTCCCTTGTTTCTTGACGGCCACTCCAAGTCTCCTGGATCACGTTTTTTGAGAAAATCACGTTCCCAATGGTTTCATTCCGTTTGGACTCCATTTGATATTCCTTTTCTTCGAAACCCTAAAATAGGCAAAAAAACATCAATTTAGGCTGGACCTTTGATTAGTAGGTTAGTCCCAAAAATGATATAGAAGTGTAGAATAAATCCCATTAACATCCAAAATAGATAATATAATAGCATGGAGCAATCAAACATTATAGATACATTGGAGACGTGTCAGAGGACTATGTGGCTACTGAGGAGAAAGTAAGCTCCAAGAAGAAGGTGCTAAAAAAGGAGTATGGTACAGCTGCTACAGTTAAGCCGGGGATGAATAAGAAGGCTCCAGCAAGAAGGATTCCTATGTCAAAGTCTAGAGCCTCTACTCAAGAGACAATGGAGTTCACTCTTGAAACCAAAGAGGCTGGAGAAGGCAAGAAGAGAAAGGAGAGGGTCAAGAAGACCACTTCTAGAGTTCTAGGGAGATCATCCATGTTCAAGGATCCCACAAGAGAAGAGGAAGAGGAAGAGAATGCTCCAGCACCCAAAGCTCAGAAGCTTATGGGAGATGCGATTAAGTCTGGGCTGCAACATCGAAGCCCAAAGCTGCTCCCAAAACTCAAGCTCAGAAGCCCACTAAGCCCAAGAGGAACACCAGAAGTATTCCTACTGAAGAGAAGAACAAGGCCCCATTGCTTGAAGCTGAAAAAGAGGATGATGAATCCCATGTGTTGAGAAAGTTGAACCCAAGATTCTAGACTACAATGATACTCATCTAGTGGCTGAAGACATGCACATTAGAAAAGATGTTGGATTGAGATTGTGGTGAAAGTATGATCCCTATGCTGTGAGGACAAGGACTGCAGTTGACTACATGTTCCACACAAAAGAACATCAAGACTTCAATGAAACTATTTTGCTTGACAAGAAGCCCATTGTTTGTGACATGACATGGGTTGATTGGGAATTCATCAAGGATAAGGAAGATCACTTCCTAGGAGTATATGACAGCTTCAAAGCATGTGGAGTAGATGACTTTGTTGGATAGAAGCTCACAAAATGGAATGATGAGCTGATCATGCAGTTTTACTCCACTGTTCACTTTTACCCAGATGGGAAGATCATATGGATGTCTGAAGGTCCTAGGTACCAGTCCACGGTTGAAGAATGGACCAAGCAGATAAATGACCTAGAGGAACATGAGTATGACTTGGATGTGTATGTCAAGAAGAAGAAAGACCACAACACTATGGCAAACATGTACAAGGAGATCCCAGATAAAGTTTGGATACTCACAAGCATGGATCAGTACATTACTTGTTGTCTGGTCTTCCTACCATCAACTGGATCCTAAGGTACACATTGCTACCCAAGTCAGGAGATCACAAGATGATCATAGGGCATTCTATCAACCTGCTACAGCTTTTTGATGTCCCACTGAAGTTCACGGTAATGAGTTTGATTGTAGAGACAATCAAGAAGACTGCTGTTGACTAGAAGAGAAGCCTTGGGTATGCTCCACACATTCCGGAGCTCATCAACTCCAAGATGGGCACAAGAACATATCTATTGGATAAGGAGCATCTACCCTTATATCCTAATTTTGAAGAAAACACTGTAGTGATGAATGAGGAGGAACCATCATCAGCTCAAGCACAGGAGAAGAGAGCCAAAGCAAAGGCTGAGAAAGCTGCCAAGATGCCAAGTGTTGAAGAGGCATCTCATGTTTTCCTGAAGATCAAGAAAGAGAGCTTGGAGAGGATCATAGAAGCCAAATTTTATGATCTTGATCTGAAGGCAACTGAGATTCAAACAGCAGTTGAGCAGCTCCAAGAGGCAGCAGAAGAGGAGAGAGGGAAGGAAACTAGTGATGCATTTCAGTGAGTGCCTAGAGGACAGAGGTCTCCTGCAGTGCATATACCTGATACAAGAGCAACAACATCAGCACCAGCGGCTACAGCCTCAGTACCACCTCTAGCAGTCACTCCACCAGCTCCAACTACATCAATGGATGCCTTCGTCCTTGGAGTTCTCTCTACACCACCTCCCGAACACCAAGCCTGAGAGACTCATAGCACAATGCATATTTGAACTTTTTGGTAACTTGTTGCCAGAGGGGGAGAAATATGTATAGATCATAGGCTTCGAGAGAGTGTTTTTCTTCTTTGCTTTTGGTTGAACTTTTTATTGTGTGCGTGTGTGAGATACTTTATGTCCTTGTGTGAGATACTTGTGTGATCATGTGATTGATCATATTCTACTTTAATGCTTGCTTGGATGATATTATCCTCTATTTTCTTATATGATCATTCACTTTGCTTGGTGATGAGTGCATGCTTTTAAGTTATATCATTTTGAGTGCTCCACCAAGATGTATGTGACATGTAAGAGTAACCCATGATCCCAATCGATTGTGCATTTGCATTCAAAAGAAATTTTTTAAAAATGCACAAATCTAAGGGGAGCTCTTTCTTATCACATACTTCTCAAAGCAACGATGTATCTCAATCTTATAATCATTCGTCGAAGCTTTGATCTGTATGTTGTCATCAATTACCAAAAAGGGGATATTGAAAGTGCAACTATCCCTGGGTGGTTTTGGTAATTCCTAACAACATATAGCTCATTGAGCTAATACTATTTCAAGATAAATATTTTAGGAAAGCTCAATGATTGGCATGGCATGGATTAGAAATGTGGACCCCTCAAAATGCTGAGGACAAAAGATTGGCTCAAGCTCTAAAGCTCAAGACTTTACATTTTATGTTTTAGTGATCCAAGATCACATTGAGTCCATAGGAAAAGCCAATAATATTAAAAGGGGATGAGGTGCTGCTTAATGGGTTACTTGCTCAAAATGCTTAGTGATATGCTCCAAAACCCTCAACCACTTTCTCATATCCACATATGTACCAAACCAAAAGTCAAACTCGGCCCCACCAAAACTTTCCATCTGGCGCCAACGAGTTTAGTTGACATAGCCACTGCCACAAAACCCTAGTCTTTTCGGTCTCACCGATAGGGATCTCGGTCTCACCGAGATGGGATTGCAAACTATCTGTTTACCTTCGTAACGTTTAGTCTAACCGAGATGAGAGATCGCTCCCACTGAGTTCACAATGCAAACTCTCTGTTTCCCCTTCATAACGTTTTGGTCCAACCGAGATGAGCGAATCGGTCCCACCGAGTTTGCCTGAACAACTCTCTGGTTATCTTATTACCAAAATCGGTCCCACCGAGTTTGTGTAATTGGTCTCCCCGAAATTATGTTATGCCCTAACCCTAATGAAATCGGTCCCACTGAGTTGACGTCTCGGTCCCGCCGAAAAACCTAACATTCACATTTTGAACTGAACCGGTCCGACCGAGTTTCACGATTCGGTCTCACCGAGTTTGGTAAGTTGTGTGTAATGGTTAGATTTTGTGTGGAGGCTATATATACCCCTCCACCCACTCTTCATTCATGGAGAGAGCCACCAGAACATGCCAACACTTCCAATTTACATTTTCTGAGAGAGAACCACCTACACTTGTGTTGAGATCAAGATCTTCCAATCCAACCACATAAATCTTGATTTCTAGCCATCCCCAAGTTGCTTTCCACTCAACTCATCTTTCCACCAAATACGAATCTTTGAGAGAGAGTTGAGTGTTGGGGGCACTATCATTTGAAGCACAAGAGCAAGGAGTTCATCATCAACACACCATCTAATACCTTTTGGAGAGTGGTGTCTCCTAGATTGGTTAGGTGTCACTTGGGAGCCTCCGTCAAGATTGTGGAGTTGAACCAAGGAGTTTGTACGAGCAAGGAGATCGCCTACTTCGTTAAGATCTACCCTAGTGAGGCAAGTCCTTCGTGGGTGATGGCAATGGTGGGATAGACAAGGTTGCTTCTTCGTGGACCCCTCGTGGGTGGAGCCCTTCCTGGACTCGCGCAACCGTTACCCTTCGTGGGTTGAAGTCTCCATCAACGTGGATGTACAATAGCACCACCTATCAGAACCACGCCAAAAATCTCCATGTCTACATTGTGTTTTCTCCCTCCAAACTCCTCCCTTTACCTTCATGTGTAATGTTTTACATTCCGCTGCTATACTCTTAGACTTGCACGTGTAGGTTGTTTAGTTGACTAGTGCTAAGTTGCTAAAATCTGCCAAGACTTAAAATTGGGGAAAGGCTAGAATTTTATTTGGTCAAGTTGTCTAATCATCCCCCCTCTAGACATACTTTCGATCGTACAGTAGTCTAGCCAGGCAAGTTCAAGCCTGACCTGCCTCCACGTTACAACATCACCCCCGACCCAGTGGAGTTCCTACAGCTCTACGAGCTAAGCACCGAGGCGGCCAGCGGTGACGAGAAGGTCATGGCGAACTGGTTCGTCATGGACCTCAACGATGGCCCGCACTTGTGGCTCCTGAATATGCCCACGGGATCGATCTGCTCCTGGGGTGAGATGCACGAGCGTCTCGTCACCAAACTTCCAGGGCACTCACGACCGCCCGCCTGCCAGGGGTGATCTGCTGCGCATCAAGAAGCAGCCAGGGGAGACCCTACAGAAGTACATCCATCACTTCAACAACGTTTGCCTCAAGATCCCCAAGGTTTTGGATGAAGCCATCATCTCGGCGTTCTCCGGTGGTGTCCGTGATTTCAAGATGAAGGAGGAGCTCGCCATCCACGAGGACCTATGCACGGCTCTAGAGATAGTCAACATGGCTACCAAGTGCGCGAGAGTCGAGGAAGGGCGCCTCTCCCTCCTTGAACTCCCACCGACCAACCCAGAAGACAAGAAGGCCAAGGCCAAGGACGTGAAGTGCAAGGGGGCTGTCATGCTTGGGGCTGAACCAGAGATGAAGCATGGCTGCGACCACCTAGACTCGTCCAACGGCAGCTGTCTATTTTGCGTCTTCCACAACATACACAACCACAACACCAATGACTACCAGGAGCTCCGGGCCATCCACAACCGGCGCCTCGGTCGACGCCCCAAGCGGAACAATCGAGGCTACAGTCGCGGAGGAGGCTGAAGTGGAGGACGTTGGGACGACCGCGGCCCCCGCCAGGAGCGGTGCGACCAGCCTCATGAGGATCGCTAGCAAGGCCAGCCTCGCGAGGGCGCCTGGAGAGACCAGCCTCGTGAGGGCCGCCCTCAGGGCAATGCCGGCCTCCCTCCGCTGCCACCACCACCAAGAAGGAACGACGACTACCACCAAGACGAGGGGGCTGGGGGCTTCCAAGAGCCTTGCGCCATCGCTTGTATCTTGGGTGGCGCTCCGTCCCCAGCTTCCCAGTGCATCTTCAATAAGATTTCTCATGAGGTAAACATAGCCCTCCCAAGGCTCGAGGCCACAAGTCCGCTCAGGTGGTCCAAGTGCACCATCACATTCAGCTCATTCGACCAGCTCAAGTGCGCAGTAACTGCTGGCGCCCTCCCGATGCTTTGCTCGCCCGTCATCAGCAATGTCCTTGTCACCAAGACCATCATCGATGGTGGCGCGGGTCTCAAAAATCTTTCCATTGAGACATTCGACCGCATCCAAATGCCGTATGATCAGCTGCAGCCCACCAAGCCATTCTCAGGAGTGACCGACGGCTCCACCACCCCGATAGGGCAGATCCGCCTCCCTGTCACCTTTGGCCAACATGACAACTACCGCACTGAGCTCATCGACTTTGACATCACTCACATCCGCCTCCCATACAACGCCATCCTTGGATATTCAGCCCTGGCCAAGTTCAAGGCGGTGACCCACCATGGCTACAACGTCCTCAAGATGCCAGGGAACCGCGACATCATCACGATGGCCTGCGAGGAGAAGGATGTGGTGTGCTCCCTTGAGCGCGCTTATCAGGCTGCGGCAATTGAAGACCCACACAACGAAGGCACCGTCTACCCCCCTGAGGCTGTCCCCAAGAAGAAGAAGCAACTTGTCATGGAAATGTCACGACAGACGTCCTTAGTGTCAGGACTTAGTCGCGAGGCCAACGCATCTATGTGGTAGCTTGAGAGGGGTTGAGCGGAATCGAGAGACGCAATATAAGACAAGGATTTAGACAGCTTCGAGCCCCGGGAAACATCATCTGGTAATAACCCTACATGCTGTTTGTGGTTAGATCTCATTATGCTCATAAGAGAGTCGCTGCATAAGCCGGCTCTCCTTTAGTTGTGTCTAGCCCTAGAGATTGTTTCGTGCCCTCCCACTTGGGGAGCCCTACCCCTCCTTATATAAGTTAGAGGGGCGGGTTACATGTGGAGTCCTAATACGACTAGGATTAGTTTATTCTCTTGCTAGTTGATTACAAGTCCGGGTCTTGCTTCTTCATAAAGGAAATATTCCTCATGCCTTCCGTCTTAAGCCGACCCACAATAAGATGAGCTGGCCTACTAGGCCTTGGGCCCTTGTCATCCGTTTAACTCACTTGCAGGGCCATCATTAAGCGCCAGGCTCGTGAGTTGTCACACCAGTGAACCGCCAGACCTGTGAGTCACCAATCCTCCGGCGGGTTACGATGAAGCGCCAAGTTTGGCCGGTCATACTTCCGGCCAGGTAATGCCGCGGGGTATATCCCCGACATTAGCCCCCAGTTTAATTTGGATTTATCCATGTTAAACTGATTCTGCAAAATAAACACAAGAACAAATTTGACAGGTTGTGCTCTAGGTTAAATATTCTTGTAAGCCGACACCTGATCATTGTTAAGTCCTTGTCATTTCCTTGTTGATATCTACATCTCCATGATCTCATAAAAAACCTCCCTTAGCAGATATGTTTCGACTTTGTCAATGTAAAAAATCCAGAAACTTCTTTTGAGAAATCTGGGCCAATAGGCCAGCTTCAGAGTCAATTTGCTGACATTGGTCTCTTATAGAGAAATATTGTAAGAAATAATCCACTTGAATTGGCTGCCAAAGCGCCGGCTTAAAAAATATTGGTCTTGAAACACTCATCTGATTTTCAGCCAGCTTGTAGAATTTTCCGGTTTATCATAGCCAAAATATCCAATTTGTAAATATTGATAGCACCGGGTCATAATGTTTGCCGATGCCGGGTCATAGTTATTGGTGATGCCGGGTCATAGTTATTGGTGACGCCGGGAAAATCTGGTTTACTCAAAACTGAGAATTTGAAGATTTTTCTCCCTTATATCCATATTACCTGTAGCCCCCAAGTCTTGAGCAGAAACAAAGTGATGGCTTAAGACTTGCTTCAATATAAATACTGCCACTTTGAAGAAATCCATGTTGTTCATCTTAATCACTAGTAAAGACTGAATACTCCATATATGTAGCCCCCAAGAGCCAGGTTGTCATGCTTGCAACAACCTGGGACATGTAATTGCCTTATGCTCATAAAAACTTCAACCAGTGTAACCCCCAAGGGCCGGGTTATTATGCAATAATGAGCAGGGACATTATAAATATGATTATATAGACTTGAATAGTAACGTGCAGCCCCCAAGGGCCGGCTCAGTAAGATAATATTGAGCTGGAACTTTATATACACTTCATTGATAACCTCATATGATGTAACCCCCATCATGGGGCATGAACCCACATCCACAAGGTTAAGAGCATTGTGCTGTACCAATTGAGTAGCAGACCTTTCAATATAATGGATTAAGATCTGTGTACCTTGAATTGTTGACAGGAGAAATTGGTAGCCCCCAAGGGCCAGCTCAGTATGATGTGATGAGTCAGGTCTTCAATAAGTTGAGCAAAAAATGACTTTGCGTTAGCCCCCAAGTGCCATGGTGCATGCTGGAAGTGACATGGGACTTGCATATTTGATGTAATCTCAATTTAAATAATGTAGCCCCCAAGTGCCAAGTTGTAAGCCTGCAGCGACTCGAGACTATTCCTTCCATTGTAGAATAAATCATATCCATTGACAAAATAATAGCCATTGTGCCAAAGCGACTTTGAATACCTCATCATAATATTAGTTACTGATAACCATAAAAAATCCAGCCATGTTGGCTATTATTTTGGCTATTTGAACAATCCGGTTTGAAAACCTCAATCATTCAATATCATAATGAAAAATCCAGCCAAGTTTGGCTATTTAAAGATTCAAGTACCTTATCTGTTGACAAGTAAATTCAGGGTTTTAAATACCCAGCGGCTCTTGGCCGATGGCGATTTAATATGCCTCCATTGTAAGCCGGAATTTTTATAACCTGGCTATTTATAGCCTTTGGGAAAATCCAGCACCGATGATCATTTTAAAGCATCAATTTTAGTGATGAGGTTAGACTTAAGCATTTATATAAGTCATAGTTCTGCAAATCCTGCGGAATTAGCTCATACTGTCGTCTTACATCGTCGTATCCAATAAAAGAAATAATCCCATGATTGATAAGCGCATGATTCCAATGGCGCAATCCAAAATATATTGGCGACTTAAAGTCCATAGCCAGGGCCAGTTTAAACATAATCATGTATAAACCATATCATACCTGTGATATTGAATCGTACTGCCGGCTTATGTGACCCGTCCAATAAGGGTGATAACCCAATATTTAGAAGCCAAAACTTCCAAATGTTTATGGTTGACATATGGTGGCGACTTATCGTCAAAAGTCGAGCCGGGTTAATAGAAACCACACATGTATGCTTCAGATATCAGCAAAAAGGTCTGAAGATAAAACCAAAGATTGTTTGCAAAAACTTAATCCAAATAAAAATCGAGGTTTCTGATTTGAATACGATCAGTAAACCATTCCAAAGGGGTTAAGCTAGGATTCGAATACGATCATGTAGCCCCCAGTGGCTTTGGCGTTGCGCCGATCAAGAGGGTACCGACAGCTATGTTCTCTTTGATTCGAATACGACCTATGTTTGAACAGGAAGCCCCCAAATGACCTTGAGAGGTTTTTAATGACCCTGATTCGAATACGATCCAAGTTGGACCCAAAAGGGGTTAAGCTATGATTCGAATACGATCAAGAAGCCCCCTAGTGAGTTTGGCAGTGTGCCGATCAAGAGGGTACCGACAGCTATGTTCTCTTTGGTTCGAATACGACCTATGTTTGAAGGAAGCCCCCAAATGACCATATAAATTTTTGGCATCACGCCGATCAAGAGGGTACTGACAGCTATGCTCGATGAGTAGGAAGCCCCCAAGTGACCATAATAAGGTAAGCCGCAAGGCAGGATACCCATGTTTGAACCGCGCATCATGGCAGCAAGTTCTCTTTGGCAACCTTTAATTTTCTGAGAACTCAAATCTTTCAAGAGATTAATTATTTTTGAACCGGAACTTGAAACCGGATTTGAAAGCTTCAAAACTTTGTGGGAGACAGATTGTCCTTCAACCGGATGTTTGAAGCGAATATGAGAGCTTAAAAACTTTGTAAAAGGCAAATTTACCTTGAGCCGGATGCGTGAACCGGATTTGAGAGCTTCAAACCTTTGCGGGAGAGAGATGTCTCTTGAACCGGATTTTAAACCGGAATCTTCATTTTGAACCGACAATTTTTTGACGGCCTTCAAATTTTGATCAATATGGCGGTGTCCTCCGGAACCGGGTTATCATTCCCTCCAATGACCCGGAGTTCCCGAGTCATGTCATTGTAGCCCCCGAGTCTTAAGACGACTCAAGGAGTTGTCTTGAGATTCCCCACATTTGATCATGATATAAACCGGAACGAGTCATTCAACGTCTCAGTGATATAACTTGTTCTGCACTAGAGAACTTGCAAGCCAGAGTAATTGCTCTATTAAAGGAAGCAATATATAATATAAAATATACTGGATGAATTTCACCTGATGCGCCAGGTTAGTAATTATCACCACGGAGTTGATGATCACCATGGTGAAGCTGAAATCAATCACGGCCATGCCGGCCGCGGGAGCCGATAGATGAGTCGGCCATGGTGTTGTAAGCCGGAGCGGACGGGCGAGTCAATCGCGTTGTGTTGATGTAGAAGAGGCCGCGACTTGCACACGTATCCGTCGAGCAACACGGTACGGACAAGTGCTAGTGCAAAAATAATTTAGCGCACGCCCCTTACGACAGCTTTGTAATGAATAATGATCCTGCGAAAAAATACCATAGACCAAAGTAATTGTTCTTAAACAATTTAATATATGCTGATAAAATACATAGAAAAGATGGCACCTGATATTTTGTCAGATAAGGCAGACACTGAAAAATATGCTCCAATGCGTTTATAAAAGGCTGGATTACGACGAGGTGAGTCCCACGCATATCAGTGGACCAAGGTATAGCCTCCACGTGTGTCTGTCAACTGTCAGTGGCCCGGTGCGTAGCAGATGCCATTAGATGTGGCGAACTCCAGAAGTTGTAGTAGTTGTAAGGAGCACAAATTTATGACTTTTGCGTTGCGTGAGAGTACGCTCCCAGCACTTCAACTAACCCCAAATAAATCAATGATTGTTCAGTCATAACAGAAGGTTGAGCACAGCCCTCCACTTTTACTGTTTGTAGCAAAACATATGCTACTACTCCATCTGCGGGCAGGGATGAAATTAATCGGAGGTTGCTCAGTGATGGGGTGGTTGAGGTGAGGCCGGTGTTGGCGGCGGCAACTTGGCCACTGCTACTCGCGGCAGAAGGCAACGCGATGCAGGGTCAGGCTGGTGAGGCGAACAGAGCAATGCGCAAGAGGGACGGTGACTTTGGCAGAGGCCATTCAGTGCGCAACTGCGGCTGGGGGCTTTAGGCGGCATTGACAACAACCAGGAGAGCCACCGCGCTGGCTTTGAGACAACCGAAACACCGTCGGCTCAGGGCCACGGCAACACACAACAGCGAAGACGGGTCCAAGCTAGAGGCGGCTTGAATCCGCGGCGACAGTGCGCGAAAAGCAAGCTGCAGGGGCGGCTCACAGTGGAGGAGCGCGCGGGCTCGACGTTCCAGCAGCGAGGCACGGAGCGACGTGGCGGGTCATAATGGAGGCGGCCCGCGGTGATGGAGGCGGCTGGCCACGGGCGCTCGGACCCAAAAGCCTCATGAGAGTGGTGTCTCCAGCCGCACCACCTCAGGACCTGCGCCCACGGATGAGGCGCCTCCCACTCACGCATAGGAAGGCATGCCCGGCGCCCTCCTCAGGCTGGGCTCGGGGGCTCTCTTCTAGAGGGCCTCTAACTTCTTCGTGAAGAGCGTCATGAGAGCGGTGTCTCCAGCCGCACCACCTCAGGACCTACGCCCATGGATGAGGCGCATCCCACTCGCGCATAGGAAGGCTCGCCCGGCGCCCTCCTCAGGCTGGGCTCGGGGGCTCTCTTCTAGAGGGCCTCTGACTTAGCCAACGTCACGAGGGAGGCGCTCGGGCACCACATGGGGTCATGCTTGATCGCATGTTTCACTCATGGGGGCGCAAGGCACGGGGTGCCAGGTGCTCAGGAGTTCATCAGCAAGACGACCGATGAGCTTCAATAGGCGAGAGCCATGCATGGTGACCGCCGCCTACCACCTGGTGCGTCTCCTTGTCCTGGCGAGGAAAACAAGCTGCACGCTTGTGTCAATATCCCAGGACTCAACAGAGCCGCATCCCAGGAGTGCTTCCGGCCTTCATGCGCTGGTCGGTGTGAGGGCCCACCTCACAACTACGTTGGCATGCATTTTGGTTTGCCGTACGCCGCTGTAACCTTCCAGCGTCGCCTGCGAAGCATCATTGCGGCTCAGGTGGCCAGACACCATGCGGTCCTGGCGGAGATGGTGACGGTACTTCACGAGCCTCCCGAGCCTCTAGAGCCTCCCGAGGTTCAGGACCTTGGCGGCTCATGAGGAGCAACCTCTTCAGCGCGCGTCTTCATCTACTTCAATACCTCTTCAGCAAAGGTGCCAGGTCACATTTTCCAGTTTATTCAGTTGGGGGCGCCCCTCTGGCTACATTATCCCCAGGTCACATGGGCCTATCCCTACGACATGTACCCTTTCATGCCTTTTATTTACTTTGTTGGGGGCGCTCCTCGGGCTGCATCATCCCCAAGCCGCGTGGGTCCGTCCCTGCGGCATGTATCGTTCTTGCATCTATCAGGACAAGATTTACCTCCTCCCTTGGGCTGACTTATGATTATCACCTGCTCACCTGATTGATTATTACCCTTCGCTACCTCATGCATTGCTAACCGGCCACCTGTTCATCTTGCACGGGGACTACGCATGTTGGCACAACGCTTGTGCTTGGGTCCATCCCTGCAACGCTGGCAAATCTAAGAGATCGAGCTCTGTCTCGCGGACCGCCCCGCGCACGTCACCTCACCAGGTCGTCAATGCTTTAAATCTTCTTGCGGAAAGATCAGCGGCAGGATAGCACTTGCGATTACAGGTTGTATTCTCCCTCCGGGCTAACTCGCAGGAATCTACAGAGCTTAACTACGGGTGGCCCCTGCCGGTTGTGCAATTTCTACACAATTTGCTTGCGCGTTAAAGGGGGCTGTCGGTGTCAAAACCGGCGGATCTCGGGTAGGGGGTCCCGAACTGTGTGTCTAAGGCGGATGGTAACAGGAGGCAGGGGACACGATGTTTTACCCAGGTTCGGGCCCTCTTGATGGAGGTAAAACCCTACGTCCTGCTTGATTATACTTGATAATATGGGTATTGCAAGAGTTGATCTACCACGAGATCGGAGAGGCTAAACCCTAGAAGCTAGCCTATGGTATGATTGTGTGTTGTCTTACGGACTAAAACCCTCCGGTTTATATAGACACCGGAGGGGGCTAGGGTTACACAAGGTCGGTTACAAAAGGAGGAAATATACATATCCGTATTGCCTAGCTTGCCTTCCATGCCAAATAGAGTCCCATCCGGACCCAGGACGAAGTCTTCAATCTTGTATCTTCATAGTCCAACAGTCCGGCCAAAGGATATAGTCCGGCTGTCTGGAGACCCCCTAATCCGGGACTCCCTCAGTAGCCCCTGAACCAGGCTTCAATGACGACGAGTCCGGCGCGCAGTGTTGTTTTCAGCATTGCAAGGCGGGTTCCTCCTCCGAATACACCACGGAAGAATTTGAATACAAGGACAGTGTCCGACCCTACAAAATAAGTTCCACATACCACCGAAGAGAGAATAATATTACCACAAATCTAATCTGCTGACATGTTTTGGCAGCATGACATCACACCACGGCCCGGTAATTATTTGAACCGTTTTTCTTTAACCAGCCCCGTACATAACGCGAGGCGGTTTCTTGACACGTCTTGTCAAAGCAGAGGTCGTGTTCCCCTTATTACGGGATTCTCATCAATACAGACATGGGCAACCCAACCGCACCATCAATTATGGCGCTTGGGGCATAAGCGAGTTTTACCAAGCTAGTGGGGGCGCATAGTTTAGTCCGCCCTTATAAAGGGATAAGATCTCACCTTTTTCTACCCACGCCTTCTTCCTCCTTGCTCATCCATTCTCGCGCACTCGAGCTCCAGCGCCCAAGTCCGCATCCTCCTCCTCAACTCTCTCCAAACATGTCCGGAGCGGGAGGCAAGTGGATGGCCTCCTCCGTCACGGACGGGCACATCAAAAAGTTACATGGAGCCGGATACTTAGCCGCGGATATCGTGCACCGGCTGCCAGCCACGGGGCAGGTCGTCCCTACCCCGGAACCTCACGAAAGGGTGGTTTTCCTCCCCCACTTCATTCGCGGATTGGGGTTTCCCCTCCATCCATTCGTCCGCGGCCTCATGTTCTACTAAGGGCTGGACTTTAATGATCTGGCCCCGAATTTCATCCTCAACATGTCGGCGTTCATCGTCATGTGCGAGGCTTTCCTCCGCATCCGGCCCCACTTCGGCCTATGGCTGAAGACCTTCAATATCAAGCCGAAGGTTTTAGGCGGCCAACAAGTAGAATGCGGCGGAGCCATGGTGGGCAAAATGCCCAACGTTGCATGGCTCGAAGGCTCCTTCGTGGAGACCGTAAAGGGGTGGCAATCGTGGTGGTTCTACATCACCGAGCCACGCAACACCAACTGGGTGGTGGCCCCCGAGTTTCGATCCGGCATCCCTGCACGGCTCACTTCCTAGAAGAAGGGCCTATCCTAGGGTTCGTCGGTGGAGCTGGACGGACTCCAGAATTGTATCCGGAACATGGCAAGCAAGAAACTTAAGCTTGTCAACATAGTCCAGTTCATGCTCTTCCGCCGGATCCTCCCGTGTCAACAACAGGATTTCAACTTCTGGTAGTTCGACCCGGCCCGGCACCAGACTCTAAGCGAGCTCTTCGACATGACGCACAAAGACGTCTGGAGGGTGTTGTTCGAGGGCGCCAAGGTCCCTCCCTCTCTCACCAAGGACCGCGGGCTAAGCGCGAAGCACCCTGCGAATCCGGCAAGTTCTGTACATCTGGTAGGATATTTATTTCCCATAGCTTAACCATGTGAGGGGTCTGAGCTCCCATGCCTTTGACAGGACTAGGTGGAGGCATCGGAGCAGATTGACTGTCCGGCCCCTCTGCCCGAAGACACTGTGGATGCTCTCCTGACGGAGATGCTGAGTCCGACTCCTTATGAGGTGCCGGATAAGGCTAAGAAGAAGGCCAAGGGAACCTGAAAGAGCTCCCGGCGCCAGGTGGTATCGGACTCATCATCCGATAACTCTGCGACGCACTCCTCCCATGAAAACGAGGAGGAAGATGAAGATGCTCCCCTCCAGCCAGGGGAAACAAGAAAAGGAAGGCCGCCCCAACCGGGGAGGCCGAAGGGTCCAAGAAGCGAAGGACTCTTCTTCCGGACTGCTCCACCACCGCCGCCGAAGGCGAAGACGAGTGGCTGCTCAGGGCCAAGCCCCCGGCGAAGTTGTAAGTATTCGGATACCAGAGTAACTCATAGCATACCTTTGTCGCACTACTTCTCCTAATGCCGAATATGATTATGCAAACCCTGCCAAGCCCGTATCGACGTATCCTCGTCGGGCGGTTCCTTGGACTCGTCGGATATGGATAGTGATCCACTTCCGACCGCCTCCTCCCCTTGCCCTACGGACAATGTCGAGGTATTGTCTCAAGGGGCACCGAGCCAGGAGGAGACAGAATCGGAGGCTCCTCAAGGCGACCTTCCGGACTCCAGGAGCAAAGGGAGCAAGACTCCCGGGGGCTCCAAGTTCGGCTCTCAGCCGAATACCGTGCCGGACCCTCCAGTGGTTCCGGACTCGGGCAGGCAGCCCCCTTCCAAAAGGGGCAAGACGCCTGTGCCGCTGACCTCTGTCCATCCAGAGGCACCGGACAACCTGTTGGGAGTGCTTCGAGGCGCTTCCATCGACGAAGAACACCGCATTATTAGGAGTGCGGTGATCAAGAAGGTTCAGTCCGCTAAGAGCGGACTGACTGAAGCATGTGCCAGCCTTCTAACAGGCTTTGAGGTAAGTACTGAAAATATAGGAAAAATATTACCGCATAGACTGTAGCCCCTGATGCTCTGTTTGGTGTTCACAAAGAAAAACCGAATAGAGGATCAAATAAAATATGAAGTAGTCTAATATAAGTATGTCTGTGTGCGTATGCAGGCTTCGCTGCTGACCTCTGCCGCACTGACTACAGAGGTCGCCGTACGGAAGCAGGACCTCGAGGGGTCCGAGAAAGAGCTCAGCCTTGCCAAGAGGTAGCTTGAGGAGAACAAAGGTAAGTAATACCTTGTCTATATATAAAAAAGAAAATGTGGTTGCAAAATGACAGGATCATCATGAATGTGCCAGGGGCCATGACCGAGGTGGCGACCCTAAAGCAAGTGTTGTCCGAGGCGGAAGACAAAGCGGCCAAGGAGTGCACCGAGCGGGAAAAGCAAGAGGCAAGGGTGGGAGAGGTGCAGCAAGAGCTCCAGGCTCTCGTGACGAAGCACGAGGCTTTGGAGCTTGACTCGAAGATGTGAGAGTCTGAGCTTGTCGCGGCCCTGGAGAGCGCAAAGAATGCCAAGGCCGAAGCCCAAAAATCCCTCCAGGAGATTGAAGTGATGAGGAAGATAGCGGCGGGTAAGGCATTCAATATGCAAAGCAAGCCTGTGCAAGTGAATTACTTGTTACTTACCCGAGTCCGGAGCTCTCCAGGAGCATTCGCAGATTTGCCACACAGCGTGTCAGATTTCGCCAAATGTTACCAGGCCGAGGAGGGAAGCTCAACGGAGAAGTTGTTCTGGTCTCAGTATACTGGGACCGAACACCCAATGCCTGTGAGCGACCAGTTGAAGAAACTAGTCGAGATGCACAAGGCCATGAAGGGCTTTATAGTCCGGATGTGGCCTGGTGAAGCCCTTCTCAACAGCTACTTCGGCCTGGTGAGGCGGCTTGTGGATGCCTGCCCATGGCTGGAAGTCATCAAGCGGTCCGTCTGCATCGAATGTGCACGCCGGGCTTTTGCCGTGCAAAGGTGCACTGGGCCAAGATGGACGCCGAGGAGCTAGTGAAGGAGGGGCCGCCACAGGGCAAGGAGTATCGCCACCCCGAGATGTATTATGAGGGTGTCCTGAAGGGTGCCTGTGTTGTAGCGGACGAGTGTGCGAAAGATGTAATATTTGAATGAACTTGCTCGTGTGATCCTGTATTATGAAAACTTGTTCATATGCGCTATGCAACGTTTGTTTGAATTTAAAATATTACCTTCTGTTCGGCTGTTTATCAAATCTGAGAGATGGCTAGTCGTCGGCTTCTGCCCCCATGCCACGAGTGCTGGGGTGTTCTGGATAAACCTGAGCACTCTTGTTCCCATTTTTGGGTCCTTCGAGGGAGGTGCTCAGCACAACGAACAAGGCAATCAGACTATAATGCTTTATCACTCTCACTTAGCCATATAATTCTATAATTTTAAATTTTGGCGAAGCCCCTAGTATTCGGAAGGCCGAATTCGGGGCGCTATACACGCCTTAAGCCGGACAAAGTCGACTCCTCGCTCTAAGCGGCATAAGTCTTTAGGGACTCGAAACCTCTCGAACAGCGACCAGTCTCTCGCCTTATCATGACAGTCAGTTTTAGCTTTCTCTAGTGAGGTGCTTAGCCCAGCTGAACCAGGGCACAATCACAGTAGTTCTCCCAGTGCTACCTTAGCCGATATGGCGGAACGTAAGGTACCAAACCATGGGAGCCGGGAAAACCCAACTATTGACCCAAGACATGATTCGGAGCTGATGCATATAATGCTATAAGTTCGGGGTGCCGCATTGTCAAAGTGTTCGGACTTCTCACGCCGTATTATGGGGTACGCTTAAGCCCCTGGTGTATTGGCCGTACCATAGTGTACGGGTGCTGAATGTCATGAATGAACATATATATATATATACATATATATAAGAGGAATAGAGAATGCGATAATAGTCTAGTGTTGTGCATTGTTTATTCAAAAAGGTGCGTAAAGCAGAATGATGCAAGTAGTGCGATAAGCAAAAAGTAGGACTATTTGACATGTCCCCTCCAAGGGCAAGCTGAGGAATGGTATTTAAGGCAGGTATTTCACTCGTTGTCAGAGACCACCTGGGAGTTCTGTGGTGCGACGTAGCTTTCTGCCTCCTTGGTTGTTGCATCGTGTGTTCGGCAACCGTACTGCCGGACGGGATTTCCAGAGATTAAAGTCTAAAAGAGAGAAAAATAAAAAAACGGGAAGCCCCTAGTGCGGTTGAGCCGCGTCTTGGGGCGTGTCATCGTCGTGCCCCCCTCCCCACCTGTGCCCATGGTATTTTTAATGCATAATTATGTACGCGGGGCACTGATTTTGTCGTTTGGCTGGGACTGGGGTGGGGGCCGCATTTCTATGCAAGCTCGGAACATGCCAGGTGGTCTTGCTGCTGATTACTCCGGGCGCGCTTGAAGGAGTCCGGGTCTTTAATCGCTGAACTGGTGGATTGCCTTAAGAGGCTGCTTTGTGCTTCTGCTGCGAGGGCTGCAGTGTGCTGCTCCGTGCGGAGAGAGTGCTCTGTGTTTCCATTGACTGTGATGACCCCCCAAGGTTCTGGCATCTTGAGCTTGACGTACGCATAATGCGGTACCGCATTGAATCTCGCAAATGCGGTTCGCCCGAGCAGTGCATGATAGCCACTGCGGAACGAGACTATATCGAAGATTAACTCCTTGCTTCGGAAGTTATCCAGGGATCTAAAGACCACGTCCAACATGACTGAGCCCGTACAATGGGCCTCTACACCTGGTATGACGCCTTTAAAGGTTGTTTTTGTGGGTTTGATCCTTGAGGGGTCTATGCCCATTTTACGCACCGTGTCATGATAAAGCAGGTTCAGGCTGCTGCCACCATCCATAAGGACTCGAGTGAGGTGAAATCCGTCGATGATTGGGTCTAAGACCAGTGCGGAAAATGCGCCATGATGGATACTAGTGGGGTGGTCCCTGCGATCAAAGGTGATCGGACAGGAGGACCATGGGTTGAACTTTGGGGCGACTGGCTCCAACGCATATACGTCCCTTAGCGCACGCTTCCACCCCCTCTTGGGGATGTGGGTTGCGTATATCATGTTCACCATCCACATTTGTGGGGGGAACCTCTTCTGTCCTCTGGTGTTCGGCTGCCGGGGCTCCTCCTCGTCATCGCTATGTGACCACTTATCTTTGTTTTCGGCATTTAACTTGCCGGCCTGGTTGAACACCCAACAATCCTTGTTCGTGTGGTTGGCTGGCTTGTCTGGGGTGCCCTGTATTTGACATGAGTGATCGAGTATATGGTCCAAACTGGACGGGCCCAGAGTGCTTCTTTTGAATGGGTTTTTCTGCTGACCGGGTTTAGAGCCTCTGAATCCGGCATTGACTGTCGTATCCTCGGTATTGTTGCTGTTAATGTGGCGCTTATGTTTGTTGCGACGTGACCTGACATTGCCATCCTTGGTATCCGAAGTACCATGGTTCTTTGATATGTTATTGCTGCGAGCCAGCCAGCTGTCTTCTCCCGCGCAAAAGTGGGTCATGGGTGTCGTGAGGGCTGCCTTAGATTTCGGCTTTTCCTGGCCAAGGTGCCGGGCGAGCCACTCGTCGCGGATGTTGTGCTTAAAAGCTGCTAGGGCCTCTGCATCCAGACAGTCGACGATTTGATTTTCCTTTGTTAGGAACTGTGTCCAGAATTGCCTGGCCGATTCTTCTAGCTGCTGAATTATGTGGCTCAAGTCATCGGCATCTGGTGGTCGCACATAAGTGCCCTGGAAGTTGTCAAGGAATGCGGCTTATAGATCTTCCCAACAGCCAATGGATTCTGCTGGCAGGCTGTTGAGCCAATGCCGAGCTGGTCCTTTGAGCTTGAGTGGGAGGTATTTGATGGTGTGTAGATCATCACCGCGGGCCATGTGGATGTGCAGGAGGAATCCATTACTTCATTTGTGAAGCATAGCGGGTGTGCGGCGCCTCTGTACTGGGCTATATCACGACGCAGCTCGAATGAGTTTTGTCTGCTGTGTTCGGCCCGGCCGGATTTACTTTTACTGTATCCAGCGTGATGGTTGTCGTCTCGTGTGGTGGGGCGCCCTCGCGATCCGTAGATCGATCTTTCTTGCTTTGCTTTGTCCTCCAATATGTCTCGCAGGTCCAGCGCACTTCCCCGTGCCTTGGTATTTTTTGAGTTACGCCGGGGTGTGGCTTGAGCTGTGGGCCGAGAAGCCTCTCTGTCGCGGCCACGAGGTGGCCGATCAGCCATGTCATACGCTGGAGATGTGGGTTTTAATGCTTCCTCCTCTAATCGGGGTAGAAACCTGCGCTTTGGGTAGCTCTTGGAGGGGCGTTCGAGTTCATGTTCCTCGGCCGCAAGGACTTCAGTCCATCTGTCAGCTAGCAGGTCTTGATCAGCTCTAAGCTGCTACTGCTTTTTCTTAAGGCTATTCGCCGTGGCCATAAGCCGGCGCTTGAAGCGCTCTTGCTCGACGGGATCCTCAGGCACGAAAAATTTGTCGTCGTCGAGGCTTGCCTCGTCTTCGGAGGGAGGCATGTAATTATCATCCTCTACCTCTCTATCTGCCACTCTCTCAGGAGGGCTGGCTTCTCCATCCTCCTGTGCTGAATCTTGCTGGAGGGAGTTGTCTTCGGCACTGTCCGGGGTGTTATTATCTCCTGTGTCGGTATCACCGTTTTTGCTTTGGCGGGACTTAGAGCAGCGCCGCTGACGCCGGCGCTTAGGTTGCTTCTTGGAGGGGTCACCCCCCACTGTTTCGTCGCCATTGCCTTCTTTGGGTGTGTCCACCATATATATATATCATATGATGAGGTGGCTGTCCAGTGCCCTGTGGGCGGTGGTTCCTATTCGTCTCCTACATTGTCGTCCATGCCGTCGATGTCTTCGGAGTCGAAGTCGAGCATGTCGGTCAAATCATCGACAGTGGCTACAAAGTGGGTGGTGGGTGGGCGTCAAATTTCTTCGTCATCCGCATCCCAATCCTGCCGGTCATAATCCGGCCAGGACTCTCCTGACAAGGAGAGCGACCTCAGTGAATTCAGTATGTCGCCGAAGGGAGAGTGCTGAAAGATATCCGCAGCGGTGAACTCCATGATCGGCGCCCAATCGGATTCGATTGGCAAGGGCGTGGGTGGTTCGGAGTCCGGAGGAGAGCCCGGCAGTGTGGAGACACGGGCCTCGCGAAGGGTAAGGCTGGTGTTCGGCTCGATCGCCGTTGAGGCTGCGGCCTCCGTGGTGGGGTCTAACCACCCGCCCACGGATGGCGCAATTGGCTCCGAATTGAAGGTCGGAGCGGTTGCAGGTGCTGTCTCCTGAACACTGTTCGGCGGCAGAGCTAGATAATGCCCATTGTGACAGTGTGACGCACTCGACCGGGGCTCGAATCCGTCGAAGATCAAGTCTCCGCGGATGTTGGCCGTGTAGTTTAAGCTTCCAAACCTGACCTGATGGCCAGGGGCGTAACTTTCAATCTGCTCCAGATGGCCAAGCGAATTGGCCCGCAGTGCAAAGCCGCCGAATACAAAAATCTGTCCGGGGAGAAAAGTCTCACCCTGGGCTGCATAGTTAACGATGATCGAAGGAGCCATCAAGCCTAATGATGACGACACAGAGGAACTCTCAATGAAAGCACCAATGTCGGTGTCAAAACCGGCGGATCTCGGGTAGGGGGTCCCTAACTATGCGTCTAGGCGGATGGTAACAGGAGACAAGGGACACGATGTTTTTACCCCGATTCAGGCCCTCTCGATGGAGGTAAAACCCTACTCCTGCTTGATTAATATTGATGATATGGGTAGTACAAGAGTTGATCTACCATGAGATCAGAGAGGCTAAACCCTAGAAGCTAGCCTACGGTATGATTGTTGTTGTTATGTCCTACGGACTAAACCCTCCGGTTTATATAGACACCGGAGGGGGCTAGGGTTACACAGAGTCGGTTACAAGGAAGGAGATCTACATATCCGTATTGCCAAGCTTGCCTTCCACGCCAAGGAGAGTCCCATCCGGACACGGGACGAAGTCTTCAATCTTGTATCTTCATAGCCCAACAGTCCGGCCAAAGGATATAGTCTGGCTGTCTGGATACCCCCTAATCCAGGACTCTCTCATATACCATGTTATGTTGTGTACATGGCCATGAGTTTGGAAAGGGGGTACGATAATGATCCAGGAGTGGATCACTGGACAGCGGTCAAAGTTATCCTTAGTTACCTAAGAGGACTAAGGAAATATTTCTCGGTTATGGAGGTGGTAAAGAGTTCGTCGTAAAGAGTTACGTCGATGCAAGTTTTTTCACCGATCCGGATGACTCTAAGTCTCAATCTGGATACATATTGAAAGTGGGAGCAATTAGTTAGAGTAGCTCCATGCAGAGCATTGTAGACATAGAATATTTGCAAAATACATACGGCTTTGATTGTGACAGAACCATCGACTAAACTTCTCTCACAAGCAAAACATGATCACACCTTAGTACTCTTTGGGTGTTAATCACATAGCGATGTGAACTAGATTATTGACTCTAGTATACCCTTTGGGTATTGGTCACATGACAATGTTAACTATTGGTGTTAAATCACATGATGATGTGAACTAGATTATTGACTCTAGTGCAAGTGGGAGACTAAAGGAAATATGCCCTAGAGGTAATAATAAATTTGTTATTTATATTTCCTTATATAATGATAAATTTTTATTATTCATGCTAGAATTGTATTAACCGGAAACTTAATACATGTGTGAATACATAGACAAAACAGAGTGTCCCTAGTATGCCTCTACTTGACTAGCTCGTTAATCAAATATGGTTAAGTTTCCTGACCATAGACATGTGTTGTCATTTGACGAACGGGATCACGTCATTAGAGAGTGATGTAATGGACAAGACCCATCCGTTAGCTTAGCATTATGATCGTTTAGTTTTATTGCTATTCCTTTCTTCATGGCTTATACATATTCCTCTGACTATGAGATTATGCAACTCCCGAATACCGGAGGAACACCTTGTGTGCTATCAAACGTCACAACGTAACTGGGGTGATTATAAAGATGCTCTATAGGTGTCTCCAAAGGCGTTTATTGGGTTGGCATAGATCAAGATTAGGATTTGTCACTCCGTGTATCGGAGAGGTATCTTTGGGCCCTCTCGGTAATGCACATCACTATAAGCCTTGCAAGCAATGTGATAATGAGTTAGTTGCGGGATGATGCATTACGGAACAAGTAAAGAGACTTGCCGGTAACGAGATTGAACTAGGTATGTGTTGGGGATCATTGCAGAAACTAAAAAATTTCTACGCATCACCAAGATCAATCTATGGAGTAACTAGCAACGAGAGAGAGAGGAGTGCATCTACATACCCTTGTAGATCGCTAGCGGAAGCGTTCAAGAGAATGGGGTTGATGGAGTCGTACTCATCGTGATCCAAATCACCGATGATCCTAGCGTCGAACGTACGGCACCTCCATGTTCAACACACGTACAGACCGGTGACGTCTCCCATGCCTTGATCCAGCAAGGAGGAGGGAGAGGTTGAGGAAGAGGGCTCCAACAGCAGCACGATGGCGTGGTGGTGATGGAGTGGCAGTACTCCGGCAGGGCTTCGCCAAGCTCTTGCGGAGGAGGAGAGGTGTTGGGGAGGGGAGGGGCTGCGCCTTGGATGTGGTACTGCAGCCCTCCCCTCGCCCCTCTATTTATAGGGAGAAGGGGGAAGGGGGTCGGCCCCTCTAGATGGGATCTAGAGGGAGGGGGCGGCCAAGGGGGAGGGGGCTTGCCCCCAAGCCAAGGGGGGCGCCCCCTTTAGGGTTCCCCCCAACCCTAGGTGCATGGGCCCTAGGGGGCTTGGCGCCCCAGCCCACTTGGGGCTGGTTCCCTTCCACCTACAGCCCATAAGGCCCTCCGAGGCAGGTGGACCCCCCCAGTGGACCCCCGGAACCCCTCGTGACGTCTAGGATCTCATCCGGGACTCCGAACAACATTCGGTAATCACATACGAATCTTCCTTATAACCCTAGTGTCATCGAACCTTAAGTGTGTAGACCCTACGGGTTCGGGAACCATGCAGACATGACCGAGACAACTCTCCGGCCAATAAACAACAGCGGGATCTGGACCCATGTTGGCTCCCACATGTTCCACGATGATCTCATCGGATGAACCACGATGTCGAGGATTCAAGCAATCCGTATACAATTCCCTTTGTCAATCGGTACGTTACTTGCCCGAGATTCGACCGTCGGTATCTCAATACCTCGTTCAATCTCGTTACCAGCAAGTCACTTTACTCGTTCCGTAATGCATGATCCCGTGACCAACTACTTAGCCACAATGAGCTCATTATGATGATGCATTACCGAGTGGGCCCTGAGATACCTCTCCGTCATACGGAGTGACAGATCCCAGTCTCGATACGTCCCAACCCAACAGACACTTTCGGAGATACCTGTAGTGCACCTTTATAGCCACCTAGTTACGTTGTGACGTTTGGTACACCCAAAGCACTCGTATGGTATCTGGGAGTTGCACAATCTCATGGTCTAAAGAAATGATACTTGACATTAGAAAAGCTCTAGCAGACGAACTACACGATCTTGTGCTATGCTTAGGATTGGGTCTTGTCCACCACATCATTCTCCCAATGATGTGATCCCGTTATCAATGACATCCAATGTCCATAGTCAGGAAACCATGACCATCTGTTGATCAACGAGCTAGTCAACTAGAGGCTCACTAGGGACATGTTGTGGTCTATGTATTCACACATGTATTACGATTTCCGGATAACACAATTATAGCATGAACAATAGACAATTATCATGAACAAGGAAATATAATAATAAACATTTTATTATTGCCTCTAGGGCATATTTCCAACAGTCTCCCACTTGCACTAGAGTCAATAATCTAGTTACATTGCGATGAATTGAACACCCATAGAGTTCTGGTGTTGATCATGTTTTGCCCGTGGAAGAGGTTTAGTCAACGGATCTGCGACATTCAGATCTGTATGCACTTTACAAATATCTATGTCTCCATGTTGAACATTTTCACGAATGGAGTTGAAGCAACGCTTGATGTGTCTGGTTTTCTTGTGAAACCTGGGCTCCTTGGAAAGGGCAATAGCTCCAGTGTTATCACAGAAGAGAGTCATCGGGCCCGACACATTGGGAATAACTCCTAGGTCAGTAATGAACTCCTTCATCCAAATTGCTTCATGCGCTGCCTCCGAGGCTGCCATGTACTCCGCTTCACATGTAGATCCCGCCACGACGCTTTGCTTGCAACTGCACCAGCTTACCGCCCCACCATTCAAAATATACACGTATCCGGTTTGTGACTTGGAGTCATCCAGATCTGTGTCGAAGCTAGCATCGACATAACCCTTTACGACGAGCTCTTCGTCACCTCCATAAACGAGAAACATATCCTTAGTCCTTTTCAGGTACTTCAGGATATTCTTGACCGCTATCCAGTGTTCCATGCCGGGATTACTTTGGTACCTTCCTACCAAACTTACGACAAGGTTTACATCAGGTCTGGTACACAGCATGGCATACATAATAGACCCTATGGCTTAGGCATAGGGGATGACACTCATCTTTTCTCTATCTTCTGCCGTGGTCGGGCTTTGAGCCGAGATCAATTTCACACCTTGCAATATAGGCAAGAACCCCTTCTTGGACTGATCCATATTGAACTTCTTCAATATCTTATCGAGGTATGTGCTTTGTGAAAGACCTATGAGGCGTCTCGATCTATCTCTGTAGATCTTGATGCCTAATATGTAAGCTGCTTCTCCAAGGTCCTTCATTGAAAAACACTTATTCAAGTAGGCCTTTATGCTCCCCAAGAGCTCTATATCATTTCCCATCAACAGTATGTCATCCACATATAATATGAGAAATGCTACAGAGCTCCCACTCACTTTCTTGTAAACGCAGGCTTCTCCATAAGTCTGCATAAACCCAAACGCTTTGATCATTTCATCAAAGCGAATGTTCCAACTCTGAGATGCTTGCACCAGCCCATAGATGGAGCGCTGGAGCTTGCATACCTTGTTAGCATTCTTAGGATCAACAAAATCTTCCGGCTGCATCATATACAATTCTTCCTTAAGAAAGCCGTTAAGGAATGCGGTTTTGACGTCCATTTGCCATATCTCGTAATCGTAGAATGCAGCAATTGCTAACATGATTCGGACGGACTTCAGCTTCGCTACGGGTGAGAAGGTCTCATCATAGTCAACCCCTTGAACTTGTCGATAACCTTTAGCGACAAGTCGAGATTTATAGATGGTAACATTACCATCCGCGTTCGTCTTCTTCTTAAAGATCCATTTATTTTCTATCGCTCGCCGATCATCGGGCAAGTCTGTCAAAGTCCATACTTTGGTTTCATACATGGATCCTATCTCGGATTGCATGGCTTCAAGCCATTTGTTGGAATCTGGGCCCGCCATCGCTTCTTCATAGTTTGAAGGTTCACCGTTGTCTAACAACATGATCTCCAGGACAGGGTTGCCATACCATTCTGGTGTGGAACGTGTCCTCGTGGACCTACGAAGTTCAGTAGCAGCTTGATCCGAAGTACCTTGATCATCATCATTAACTTCCTCTCTAGTCGGTGCAGGCACCACAGGAACATCTTCCTGAGCTGCGCTACTTTCCGCTTCAAGAGGCAGTACTTCATCAAGTTCTACTTTCCTCCCACTTACTTCTTTCGAGAGAAACTCTTTCTCTAGAAACGATCCGTTCTTGGAAACAAAGATCTCGCCTTCGGATCTGAGGTAGAAGGTATACCAAATGGTTTCCTTAGGGTATCCTATGAAGACGCATTTTTCCGACTTGGGTTCGAGCTTTTCAGGTTGAAGTTTCTTGACATAAGCATCGCATCCCCAAACTTTTAGAAACGACAGCTTAGGTTTCTTCCCAAACCATAATTCATACGGTGTTGTCTCAATGGATTTCGACGGAGCCCTATTTAAAGTGAATGCGGCAGTCTCTAAAGCATAGCTCCAAAATGAGAGCGGTAGATCGGTAAGAGACATCACAGATCACACCATATCCAATAGAGTGCGATTACGACGTTCAGACACACCATTGCGCTGAGGTGTTCCAGGCGGCGTGAGTTGTGAAACGATTCCACATTTCCTTAAGTGCGTGCCAAATTCGTGACTCAAATATTCCCCTCCACGATCTGATCATATGGACTTTATTTTCCTGTCATGTTGATTTTCAACCTCACTCTGAAATTCCTTGAACCTTTGAAAGGTCTCAGACTTCTGTTTCATTAAGTAGACATACCCATATCTACTTAAGTCATCAGTGAGGGTGAGGACATAATGATAGCCACCGCGAGCCTCAACGCTCATTGGACCGCACAAATCAGTATGTATGATTTCCAATAAGTTGGTTGCTCGCTCCATTGTTCTGGAGAACGGAGTCTTGGTCATTTTACCCAGGAGGCATGGTTCGCACATGTCAAATGATTCGTAATCAAGAGACTCCAAAAGTCCATCTGCATGGAGCTTCTTCATGCGTTTGACACCAATGTGACCAAGGCGGCAGTGCCACAAGTATGTGCGACTATCATTATCAACCTTACATCTTTTGGTATTCACACTATGAATATGTGTAACATTACATTCGAGATTCATTAAGAATAAACCATTGACCAGTGGGGCATGACCATAAGACATATCTCTCATATAAATAGAACAACCATTATTCTCGAATTTAAATGAGTAGCCATCTCGTATTAAACGAGATCCTAATACAATGTTCATGCTCAAAGCTGGCACTAAATAACAATTATTGAGGTTTAAAACTAATCCCGTAGGTAAATGTAGAGGTAGCGTGCCGACGGCGATCACATCGACCTTGGAACCATTCCCGACGCGCATCGTGACCTCGTCCTTCGCTAGTCTCCGCTTATTCCGCAGCTCCTGTTTTGAGTTACAAATATGAGCAACCGCACCGGTATCAAATACCCAGGAGCTACTACGAGTACTGGTAAGGTACACATCAATAATATGTATATCACATATACCTTTGGTGTTGCCGGCCTTCTTGTCCGCTAAGTACTTGGGGCAGTTCCGCTTCCAGTGACCACTTCCCTTGCAATAAAAACACTCAGTCTCAGGCTTGGGTCCATTCTTTGGCTTCTTCCCGGCAGCTTGCTTGCCAGGCGCTGCAACTCCCTTGCCGTCTTTCTTGAAACCCTTTTTACCCTTGCCTTTCTTGAACTTAGTGGTTTTATTCACCATCAACACTTGATGTTCCTTTTTGATTTCCACCTCCGCTGATTTCAGCATCGAATATACCTCAGGAATGGTTTTCTCCATCCCCTGCATATTGAAGTTCATCACAAAGCTCTTGTAGCTCGGTGGAAGTGACTGAAGGATTCTGTCAACGACCACGTCATCCGAGAGATTAACTCCCAGCCGAGACAAGCGGTTGTGCAACCTAGACATTTTGAGTATGTGCTCGCTGACGGAACTATTCTCCTCCATCTTACAACTGTAGAACTTGTCGGAGACTTCATATCTCTCGACTCGGGCATGGGCTTGGAAAACCATTTTCAGCTCTTGGAACATCTCATATGCTCCGTGCTGCTCGAAACGCTTTTGGAGCCCCGGTTCTAAGCTGTAAAGCATGCCATACTGAACCAGGGAGTAATCATCAACACGGGACTGCCAAGCATTCATAACGTCTTGGTTTGCTAGGACTGGTGCTTCACCTAGCGGTGCTTCAAGGACATATGCTTTCTTGGCAGCTATGAGGCTCAAGTTTCAGACCCAGTCCGTATAGTTGCTACCATCGTCTTTCAGCTTGGTTTTCTCTAGGAACGCATTGAAGTTGAGGACAACGTTAGCGTGGGCCATTTGATCTACAAGACATATTATAAATATTTTGGACTAAGTTCATGATAATTACGTTCATCTAATCAAATTATTTAATGAACTCCCACTTAGACAGACATCCCTCTAGTCATCTAAGTGATACATGATCCGAGTCAACTAGACCATGTTCGATCATCACGTGAGATGGACTAGTCATCATCGGTGAACATCTTCATGTTGATCGTATCTTCTATATGACTCATGTTCGACCTTTCGGTCTTCTGTAGTCCGAGGCCATGTCTGTACATGCTAGGCTCGTCAAGTCAACCTAAGTGTATTGCGTGTGTAAATCTGGCTTACACCCGTTGTATTCGAACGTTAGAATCTATCACACCCGATCATCATGTGGTGCTTCAAAACAACGAACCTTCGCAACGGTGCACAGTTAGGGGAAACACTTTCTTGAAATTATTGCGAGGGATCATCTTATTTAAGCTATCGTCGTTCTAAGCAAACAAGATGTAAAACATGATAAACATCACATGCAATCAAATAGTGACATGATATGGCCAATACCATTTTTGCTCCTTTTGATCTCCATCTTCGGGGCGCCATGATCATCATCGTCACCGGCATGACACCATGATCTCCATCATCGTGTCTTCATGAAGTTGTCTCGTCAACTATTACTTCTACTACTATGGCTAACGGTTTAGCAATAAAGTAAAGTAATTACATGACGTTTATGTTGACACGCAGGTCATAAATAAATTAAGACAACTCCTATGGCTCCTGCCGGTTGTCATACTCATCGACATGCAAGTCGTGATTCCTATTACAAGAACATGATCAATCTCATACATCACATATATCATTCATCACATCCTTTTGGCCATATCACATCACACGGCATATGCTGCAAAAACAAGTTAGACGTTCTCTAATAGTTGTTGCAAATTATTTTACGTGGCTGCTATAGGTTTCTTAGCAAGAACGTTTCTTACCTACGCCAAAACCACAACGTGATATGCCAATTTCTATTTACGCTTCATAAGGACCCCTTTCATCGAATCCGATACGACTAAAGTGGGAGAGACAGACACCCGCTAGCCACCTTATGCAACTAGTGCATGTCAGTCGGTGGAACCTGTCTCACGTAAGTGTACGTGTAAGGTCGGTCTGGGCCGCTTCATCCCACGATGCCACCGAATCAAGATAAGACTAGTAACGGCAAGTAAATTGACAAAATCGACGCCCACAACAACTTGTGCATAGAAACTACGCATAGACCTAGCTCACGATGCCACTGTTGGGGATCGTTGCAGAAATTAAAAAAATTCTATGCATCACCAAGATCAATCTAAGGAGTAACTAGCAACGAGAGAGAGAGAGAGGAGTGCATCTACATACCCTTGTAGATCGCTAGCGAAAGCGTTCAAGAGAATGGGGTTGATGGAGTCGTACTCGTTGTGATCCAAATCACCGATGATCCTAGCACCGAACGGATGGCACCTCCGCGTTCAGCACACGTACGGACCGATGACGTCTCCCACGCCTTGATCCAGCAAGGAGGAGGGAGAGGTTGAGGAAGAGGGCCCAACAGCAGCACGACAGCGTGGTGGTGATGGAGTGGCAGTACTCCGGCAGGGCTTCACCAAGCTCTTGCGGAGGAGGAGAGGTGTTGGGGAGGGGAGGGGCTGCGCCTTGGATGTGGTACTGCAGCCCTCCCCTCGCCCCTCTATTTATAGGGAGAAGTGGGAAGGGGGCCGGCCCATCTAGATGGGATCTAGAGGGGGGGGCAAGGGGGAGGGGGCTTGCCTTCGGAGTGACTATAGATCTCCCGGTGGTCGAGTGGTTGGCTTCATGGTCGAGTGATAGCTTCTTGGTCGAGTGTCTTGAACCTGTCGAGTGGCATGCCTTCAAGTCGATTGAAAGGTGATTTCTCCCAGGGGTGTCCTAGAGTAGGACTCTTCGGTCAGGTCCGTGTCCCTACCCTAGGTACATGTCTTCATCATTAGCCCCCGAATGGATCGAGGTTAGAGTGGGGAAAGAGTTGGAGATCTTTCCGACTGGTTCTTCGGGCTATGTGAGCGCCTCGTTTCGGGACAATCGTCACGGATGACGTTGCCAACCTTTTTCAGTCGCCTTGATCCATTCCAGGCCTTCCGTCGAGTGAATTTCTTTGTTTGTGCCATACCGAGTCTTCTGTTAGATCGGGGTCTTCTGTTTTTTAGCAAGTTGTTCTGCGGCCCGCGGATCTCACGTGATTTGGATTTTGGGAAGCGCGCGGGACGGGAGTAGCCGCAGTAATTGGAAGTGAAAAAGCGGAAACTCCTCGATCCTCGCGTCACCTTTTTCGCCACGTACTGCGCGCGCGTCTGTTGCAGGATTTGACTGGGCTGCCTGGGCCTACCGGTCAGTCACTCGGGAGCAACCCTTTATAAGTTGCCGGCTCGGGGTTTCCAAGCCGCGCGCTTCTCTTCTGCTTCCTTCTTTCTTTCTTCCTCTCTCCCTTCGCCAGCTCTCCTGCGACCCTCGGCCGTACCCTAGCGCCGTTAGCCCGTGCGAGACCTCGCCGGCGACGATGGTGAAAGGCAAGACCACTGCTTTGGAGCGCGCGAAGAAGGCGGCGGCGGCGGGGAAAGGAAAGAAGTCTTCACGAGGTGGATCTTCCTCCCGGACCACCCTGCCCAAGGGTTGGATTCAGGGCGATTGGATGCCATCGGTGCTCCGGTAGGAAGATCTCGACGACATGGTCGAGGGAGGAGCCATTCCCCACGAGGCCGCGCGTCTCCCGGGGAGGGAGATTGAGCCACAACCCCGTGACGGTGAGTGCGTGCTCCTCGCCACCCACATCGACCGAGGGTTTTCTCTGCCTCCCCATCCATTCTTCCGGAGCTTCTTGAATTTATTCGGAGCGCAGCTCCATCACTTTACCCCCAATTCCATAGTCTACCTTGCCGCGTTCATTTCCATGTGCGAGGCCTTCCTGGGTTGCCGTCCGCATTGGGGGCTTTTCAAGCATATCTTTACTTGCCGCTCCCAGTCGGTGAAGAAGGCCAAGTCGAGTGACGAGAAGACGCAAGTCATCCAGTTGTGCGGGGGTCTGGCGATCCAGATGAGGGGGAAGAGCTGTTTCCCCTCTATCACCTTCCCGGAGTCGGTCCGCGGCTGGCAGTCGACCTGGTTCTACTGCCAGGACCAGGCGACCCCTGGGCAGTCGACCGGTCTTCCTCCTTTTTCACTCGACCGAGCCGAGAAGCCTATCTCTCTGAAGGTCACGCCGGAGGAAAGTGCCCAAGTCAAGGTATTGGCGGGTCGAGTGGTTGAACTTGTCCGTGAGGGGGTGACTGGGATGGACCTGTTAGAGGTCTTTCTCCAGAGGCGCATCCAACTGCTCCAGGCGCGAGACCATCCGATGTGGCTGTATTCTGGCCTTGACGACACCACTCGGATCCACCCGGAGGAGGTCACCGATGAGATGCTGGAGGGGTGGCTATCAAGCATCACGGGGAACAAAGACAACCCCCGAGGAGCCAGAAGGGTGATTCCACTCGACAACTCATATGAAGTGGATCAGGTATGTCTTTGTGTTGGATATCTGGCCTTCTGTATTAGTCTTCTTTGTGTAAGTCGACTGACTTTCGTCCTGTCCGTTGTCCTCCAGGCTACCACTGAGATGTACTCGACGCCCAACGGGGCACAAGGGCCGACTGAGGAAGGTGAGGGGAGCGGAGGCGAGAGCGGGGATGACCAGGTCGAGTGGGAGTCCGACGGTGAGGGAGAGGAGGGCGACGACATCTTCTCCAGTGAGGAGGAGGAGGAGGCTGAACCCTCCCGCCCGGAGGGACGGTCCAAGCTCGCCCACGATCCAGCGCAGGAACGTGGCAAGGCGGCCGCTCCTGTTGGGCAGTCGTCGAAACGCCCTCGGACTTCTTCTCCTCCGCCGACCGGGAAGGCTCCCAAGCACCCACGAACGGCGCCATCTAAGCCGCCCAAGGCCTTGCCCAAAATGAAGATAGTTGTTCCCACCATTTCTGGGTAACAACAACACTTGCTTTCCTTTGTCGACTGTGGATGGATCCTTGGTCGATTCACTGGGCCAATTGACTAACTTCCGAGATTTGCAGTGGTGCAACTTCTGAGGTCTTCGCCAGGAACGACGACCAAGAGATGGAGGACGCTGTCACCTCCAACCCTGGTACGATCACTGCCGTCCTGCTTATGAGTTGACTGAAGCGTTGGTCGATTGAATGTTTTCCTTGCAGCTCCTCCTCATGTTATCGACCTCCCGGACGACGACGACAACACACCACTGAGGGTGAAGAGGAAGAACAAGGTGTTGGCTGGCAAGGCTCCGCAATCCACTCCCGCGCCTGAGGCTGCAGTTCGGGATGATGGCGAACCCACTCGGGCTTCTGTGACTTTCGCTGTTCCTTTGACGAGTGTGCAGCCTTCAGCGTCGACTGCGGATCCGTCTTCGCTTTTTGCTGCGTACCCCGTCCCTGAGGACCAAGCGGCTGCTGCGAAGGAGGTTGTATGCCAGGCTGGAGTCATGATGGAGCAGGTAAAAGTGGCTCGGGAGGCTTGCCAGGCGGCTTATGACGCAAGCTCGGCTCTTCAGAGCAATGTCCAGGTCAGTCGACTTCAACACTTGGTCTGTTTTGGTATGTTCTTTGAAGAATCTCTTTTCCGAAGATCTTTAAGTTTGTACACCCACTGGGTGTTTTTTTATGGACGAGTGGGGGCACGCTAAGTGCACCCACTGGGTGTAGTCCCCGAGACTACGGTCGACTGCTGGCGGTCGGCTGTAGTCTTTAAATTGAGTCGTAGTTGAGTTTCTTCGCTCTGTCTGATCGGGCCATGTCGAATGGAAGTCGACTGCGGGCAGTCGACGTCTTTCTCTCTTTTTTTTACTGGGTGTAGGCTTATTGTCTCTCAGCTGCTCGGAAGCAACTTGTCTTTGACTCGACTTCAGGGGTCGGTCGGGTGGTCTTTTACTCAACTTCAGGGGTCGGTCGGGTGGGATAGGAACCGGTGGGGGCACGCTAAGTGCACCCACTGGGTGTAGTCCCCGAGACTATGGTGGACTGCTGGCAGTCGACCGTAGTCTTAGTATTTATTGTCTTTGTTGCTCTTCTTCTTTTTTTTACTGAGATTGCAACTCCTCCCCTTCGACTTCAGAAGTCTTGTGATCTTGGAACCCGCTTGGCTGACCTGGAGAAGCAGCAAATTCAAATGAACCTCGATCTGGAGCTGGCCAGGACGGAGCTGCAGAAGGTCAGAGACGGCGCCGCAGGTAAGACGCCTTTGTCGACTGGTTAGTTTTCAGGCTTGAGTATCTCTTCGCTTTCTCCGACTCAATCATCATTTTTGCAGAAAAACTGAAAGAAGCTCTGGCGAAGAAGGATCAGGACTTGGCTGCTGCCCGCAAGGAGGCTGATGACAAGACCGCTCTGGCCGCGCAGAAGCTGGCTTCGGTCGACCAATTAGAAGGGGAGAACACCAAGTTGAAGACCGCTCTGAAGGAAGCCAACAGGGAGTGTTCGCGTTGGAAGAAGGAGCACCTCGCCCTGAGCGAGAAGATGGAAAGCATCGCTCGCAGGAGAGACGACCTGGAGAGCTACTTGAGGAGCTTTGCCAAGAAGCTGTACATCAAGCTCGAAGGTGCACAATCAGTTCCGACTGGTTCTTTTTGTGTCGACTCAGTTTTATGAAATTTGACTTATCCTTGGGTCGTGCATGCAGAACTTTGCCAGAACTTCGAAGAGGAGACCGGGCGGATCGAAACAGGTTTGGATCCAATCAACTCTCCGGTGCAAGACGAAGCTGCCATGAACCTGCTCCGACTGGAATCCCGCGTTGACGGCGTCGTGGATTACTTGGCTCGACTGAAGGTCGCCATGACGCGGATCGACCCGACGCTTTGGCCAGAGTCCACGCTCCAGAACGATCTCGAGTCTCTGATGACTCGACTCAACGGAATCCCTGACCGAGTGCAAGAGTGGAAGAAGTCTTCAGCTCGGTGTGGTGCCGACGTGGCTCTGTCTCTGGTCCGCGTCCATTGCAAGGAGGCGCGGGAGGAGAAGCTGGCCGCCATCCAAGTTGCCAACACGAGGAAGCACAACTTCCAGGACTTCATGGAGACATTTATTGCTGCTGCTACCCGCATCGCAGATGGGATCGACTTGGATGAATTTGTCGCCCTGCCAGTCCTCCTCCTCCCGAGGAATGAAAAAACTTGCCTCAGGATGCCGAGTGTATTTTGTAATCCGTTAAACTCTGCCTTAAATTTGTCTCGGAATGCCGAGTGGAAGTGTAACAGTTAAACTCTGCCGAGCTGTGGGCTCGAGTACTTTGATCTGAGGTCTCTCGGATATTTTAGGCTTTATTTGAACTTGATTTGTCGTTGAATCTCTTTGTGGACGACCCGTCGAGTGGGATTTGATCTTCACTCGAAATAACTTTGTGTCTGTGGTGCAGCTCCGAAGGAGAAGGTGGCGGTCGACCTGCCCCTCGTCGTCCTTGGGAAATGAGAGGTGTTTCATACTTAGGTGAGTGCGGGACTGTAGCTAAGCCCCCGAGTGGGAGGTTTACTCTCCACTCGGTAGGATTTTTCAAACTTAGGCGAGTGCTGACCGCAGCTAAGTCTCTTCGTAAGAGAACTTAGGTGAGTGCTGGACTGCAGCTAAGCCCCCGAGTGGGAGGTTTGCTCTCCACTCGGTAGGATTTTCAAACTTAGGCGAGTGCTGACCGCAGCTAAGTCTCTTCGTAGGAGAACTTAGGCGAGTGCTGGACTGCAGCTAAGCCTCCGAGTGGGAGGTTTGCTCTCCGCTCGGTAGGATTTTTCAAACTTAGGCGAGTGCTGACCGCAGCTAAGTCTCTTCGTAGGAGAACTTAGGTGAGTGCTGGACTGCAGCTAAGCCCCCGAGTGGGAGGTTTGCTCTCCACTCGGTAGGATTTTTCAAACTTAGGCGAGTGCTGACCGCAGCTAAGTCTCTTCGTAGGAGAACTTAGGCGAGTGCTGACTGCAGCTAAGTCTCTGCGTAGGAGAACTTAGGCGAGTGCTGGACTGCAGCTAAGCCTCCGAGTGGGAGGTTTGCTCTCCACTCGGTAGGATTTTTCAAACTTAGGCGAGTGCTGACCGCAGCTAAGTCTCTTCCTAGGAGAACTTAGGCGAGTGCTGGACTGCAGCTAAGCCTCCGAGTGGGAGGTTTGCTCTCCACTCGGTAGGATTTTTCAAACTTAGGCGAGTGCTGACGGCAGCTAAGTCTCTGTGTAGGAGAACTTAGGCGAGTGCTGGACTGCAGCTAAGCCCCCGAGTGGGAGGTTTGCTCTCCACTCGGTAGGATTTTTCAAACTTAGGCGAGTGCTGACTGCAGCTAAGTCTCTGCGTAGGAGAACTTAGGCGAGTGCTGGACTGCAGCTAAGCCTCCGAGTGGGAGGTTTGCTCTCCACTCGGTAGGATTTTTCAAACTTAGGCGAGTGCTGACCGCAGCTAAGTCTCTTCATAGGAGAACTTAGGTGAGTGCCGGAATGCAGCTAAGCCTCCGAGTGGGAGGTTTGCTCTCCACTCGGTAGGATTTTTCAAACTTAGGCGAGTGCTGACTGCAGCTAAGTCTCTGCGTAGGAGAACTTAGGCGAGTGCTGGACTGAAGCTAAGCCTCCAAGTGGGAGGTTTGCTCTCCACTCGGTAGGATTTTTCAAACTTAGGCGAGTGCTGACCGCAGCTAAGTCTCTTCCTAGGAGAACTTAGGCGAGTGCTGGACTGCAGCTAAGCCTCCGAGTGGGAGGTTTTCTCTCCACTCGGTAGGATTTTTCAAACTTAGGCGAGTGCTGACTGCAGCTAAGTCTCTGCGTAGGAGAACTTAGGCGAGTGCTGGACTGCAGCTAAGCCTCCGAGTGGGAGGTTTGCTCTCCACTCGGTAGGATTTTTTTTTGAACTTAGGCGAAACGGGTTCTCGGCTAAGTCACCCACTGGGGGTTCTCGTATGTAAACAGAAGTGACAGCAATCATTGGAACACTCTTGACTTTGATAAAAATGAACTGCGGAAGTTTCTCTTATTACATCTTTATGGGAAGGAACTTAAGTGTAAAAGGGGCGGAGTAGTTCCGCATTCCAAGCTCGCGGCTCGTCAATCTGGCGATCAACATTGTAGAGGTGATACGCTCCGTTGTGGAGGACTCTGGTGATGATGAAGGGGCCTTCCCAAGTAGGAGCAAGCTTGTGTGGTTTCTGTTGATCCACTCGGAGGACCAAATCTCCTTCTTGGAAGGCTCGACTCTTCACATGTCGGGCATGGAATCGACGCAAGTCTTGCTGATAAATGGTCGATCTGATCATGGCCATCTCTCTTTCTTCTTCCAGGAGGTCTACTGCATCTTGCCGAGCCTGTTCTGCTTCATCTTCGGTGTAAAGCTCGACTCGGGGAGCGTTGTGAAGGAGATCACTTGGCAGAACGGCTTCGGCTCCATAAACAAGAAAGAACGGGGTTCTTCCAGTCGACCGGTTAGGGGTGGTCCTTAATCCCCACAAAACTGACGGAAGCTCGTCGACCCAGGCACCTGCTGCGTGCTTGAGATCACGCATTAGCCGAGGCTTTAGTCCTTTGAGGATCAGACCATTTGCTCTTTCAGCTTGTCCATTCGACTGGGGATGGGCGACTGACGCATAGTCGACACGAGTGCCTTGAGAGGCGCAAAAGGCTCTGAACTGGTCTGAATCGAAGTTTGACCCATTGTCAGTGATGATGCTGTGAGGGACTCCATATCTGAATGTTAGTACCCTGACGAAACTAATAGCAGTGCCAGCATCGAGGTTCTTGATGGGTTTAGGTTCAATCCACTTGGTAAACTTGTCGACTGCCACAAGCACATGGGTGAAATCGCTCCTGCCTGTTCTCAGAGGACCGACCATGTCCAGTCCCCAGACAACGAAGGGCCAGATGAGTGGAATGGTCTTCAGGGCTGATGCGGGCTTGTGGGACATGTTGGAGTAGAACTGACACCCCTCACACTTGTCAACTATCTCCTTTGCCATCTCATTTGCTCTTGGCCAGTAAAATCCCGCCCGGTATGCTTTGGCCACAATGGTTCGGGAGGACGCATGGTGACCGCAGGTCCCCGAATGGATCTCATCAAGGATCATCTGACCTTCTTCCGGAGTTATGCACTTCTGACCGATTCCAGTCGCGCTTTCTCTGTACAACTGCCCCTTTATGACTGTGAAGGCCTTGGATCGGCGGACGATCTGTCGAGCCTCTTCCTCGTCCTCTGGGAGCTCTTTCCTTAGGATATACGCGATGTATGGTATCGTCCAGTCGGGAGTGATGGCCAAGACTTCCATGATCAGGTCGACCACGGCAGGAACTTCGACTTCAGTCGGATCTGTGGCACTTTTCGGTTGTGGGGCTTCTTCTGTGAAAGGATCCTCCTGGACTGACGGCGAGCGGATGTGCTCCAAAAACACATTGCTGGGAATGGCTTCTCTCTTGGAGCCTATCTTTGCCAGATCATCGGCTGCTTGATTTTTGAGTCGGGGGATGTGATGAAGCTCTAACCCCTCGAATTTCTTTTCTAGCTTTCTCACTGCGTTGCAATAACCAGTCATAGCCGGGCTTCTGACGTCCCACTCCTTCATTACCTGATTAACCACCAAATCTGAGTCGCTGTAGACCATGAGGCGACGGACGCCGAGTGAAATGGCCATGCGCAACCCATACAGAAGTGCTTCATACTCTGCTTCATTGTTGGAGGAATCGAAGTGAATCTAGAGGACGTATCTGAGCTTTTCTCCTCGGGGGGAGACTAGAACTACCCCAGCACCGAAACCATTCAGCATCTTAGATCCATCGAAGAACATGGTCCAGTGCTCCGAGTGAACTTGAGTCGGAAGCTGCTGTTCAATCCACTCGGCGATGAAATCTGCGATTGCTTGGGACTTAATAGCCTTCTTTGCTTCAAACCTGATATCTAAGGGAAGGAGTTCAATCGCCCACTTGGCCACTCGACCAGTTGCATCTCTGTTATGCAGTATCTCTGACAGTGGGGCGTCGCTGACGACTGTAATGGAATGGTCGGAGAAGTAATGTGCAACCTTCTTCGTGGTCATGTAAATCCCATATACAAGCTTCTGGTAGTGAGGGTATCTTTGTTTTGAAGGGGTCAAAACTTCAGACAGATAATAGACTAGGCGCTGAACTCTGAAGGCCTTTCCTTCTTCTTCCCGCTCGACCGTGAGTACTGTACTGACAACTTGTCCCGTGGCCGCAATGTACAGCAGCAGAGGCTCTTTGCTGATTGGGGCAGCAAGCACCGGCTGGGTGGAGAGCAGAGCTTTGAGTTCTGCAAACGCTGCGTCAGCTTCTGGAGTCCACTCGAACTTGTCAGACTTCTTCATCAGTCGGTAGAGAGGCAACGCCTTTTCACCAAGGCGAGAAATGAATCGACTTAAAGCGGCCAAGCAGCCTGTAAGCTTTTGGACATCGTGCATGCGTACAGGACGCTTCATCCGGAGTATGGTGCCAATTTTCTCAGGATTGGCGTCGATCCCTCGTTCGGAAACGAGAAAACCAAGTAACTTTCCGCCTGGAACTCCGAATGTGCATTTTGATGGATTGAGCTTGATATCATACCTCCTGAGGTTGGCAAAGGTTTCGGCAAGGTCAGCTCGCAGGTCGGAACCTTTGCATGACTTGACTACAATATCATCCATGTATGCCTCCACATTCCGACTGATTTGAGTGAGTAAACACTTCTGAATCATTCTCATGAACGTGGCTCCGGCGTTCTTGAGGCCGAACGACATAGTGACATAACAGAAGCATCCGAATGGGGTGATGAAAGCTGTTTTGATTTCGTCGGGTCCATACAGACGGATCTGATGGTACCCGGAATAAGCATCTAGAAAAGACAATCTCTCGCACCCCGCAGTCGAGTCGACTATTTGGTCGATGCGAGGGAGAGGAAAATGATCTTTCGGGCAGGCCCGATTGATATGTTTGAAATCAATGCACATGCGAAGTGACTTGTCCTTCTTGGGGACCATGACGACATTGGCGAGCCACTCGGAGTGGTAAATTTCTCGGATGAACTCTGCTGCTAAGAGCCGAGCCACCTCCTCGCCAATGGCTTGCTTCTTCTGGACGGCGGACCGTCGAAGATGTTCCTTCACAGGCTTGAATTTTGGGTCGACCCGTAGACGGTGCTCAGCCAGCCCCCTGGGAACTCCAGGCATGTCGGAGGGTTTCCATGCGAAGATGTCCCAGTTCTCACGGAGGAGCTGGATGAGCGCTTCTTCCTATTTGGAGTCAAGCGTCGTTGAGATGTGAGTCGGGGCAGCATCAGGGTCGGTCGGGTGAATGTCGACTGTTTTTGTTTCACCGGACGACTGAAAAGCTGATTCTGAAGCAGGCTTCTTGGCTCGTAGCAACTCGCTTGGGTCGGCAGTCTTTTGGTACTCTTGCAGCTCGACCACTGCCATCTGAGCATCTGCAATCTTTGAGCCCTTCTGAAAGCACTCTTCCGCCTTCTTCCGATTGCCTGTGACAGTGATCACACCTTTGGGGCCAGGCATCTTCAGTTTGAGGTACACGTAACATGGCCGGGCCATGAAGCGTGCGTAAGCTGGCCTGCCCAAAATGGCGTGATAAGCAGTTTGGAAGTCCACGACCTCGAATGTCAACTTTTCCTTGCGGTAATTCTTTGAATCACCGAAAACCACATGAAGAACGATCTGGCCGAGTGATTGGGCTTTCTTCCCAGGAATGATTCCATGGAAACTCATGTTACTGGTGCTGAGTCTGGACATCGGAATGCCCATTCCTTTCAATGTTTCAGCATACAGTATGTTCAGGCCACTGCCTCCATCCATCAGGACTTTAGTCAGTCGAGTGCCTTCAACAATTGGGTCGACCACCAAAGCTTGCCTCCCAGGGGTGGCAATGTGTGTCGGGTGATCAGACTGGTCGAATGTGATGGCAGTCTGAGACCACTTCAGGTAACTGGGTGTTGCCGGGGCAACCATGTTCACCTCTCGGTTAATGACTTTCAGTCGACTTTTGCTTTCGACATCGGCAAAAATCATCAGGGTGGAATTGACTTGGGGGTATCCATCGTCACTGTCTTCCTTGTCCTCAACTCTGTCCGACTCTTTTTCCTTATCCTTGGACTGTTTTCCTTGGAACTGCTGGATCAGGAGCCGGCACTGTCGAGTGGTATGCTTTGGGTAAATAAAATTACCCTCTTCATCCTTCTTGGTGTGGATGTGACATGGCAGATCCAAAACATCATTTCCGTCTTGATCCTTGACTTTTTTGGGCTTCCAGGTGCCCTTGGGTTTTCCCTTGAAGTTTCCCTGGGCTACGGCCAGGGCCTCTCCAGGAGCGGCTGGCTCGGCCTTCCGCTTCTGCTTCCGACTGGAATTGCCTCCAGTTTCCTGGGCGATTGCTTTCTGCTTGCCACTCCGGAGTCGATCTTCGTCTTCTCCGTTAGCATACTTGGTGGCAATCTCCATCATCCGATTCAGAGACATCTCTCCAGTTCGACCGAACTTCAGATTCAACTCTCTGTATTTAACACCTTCCTTGAAGGCACAAACTGCTTGATGGTCTGGCACGTTCTCAACCGAGTGATGCAGCGTGATCCACCTCTGGATGTATTCCCTCAGAGTTTCATTCGGCTTCTGCACGCAAGACCGCAGCTCGGTTAGGCCTGCAGGTCGCTTGCATGTTCCTTCAAAGGTTGTGATAAACACTCGGGAGAGGTCCTCCCAAGTGTAAATGCTGCTGGGTGCCAACTGATTTAGCCATGCTCTGGCCGAGCCCTCTAACATGAGAGGCAAATGCTTCATGGCCACCTCGTCATTGCCACCGCCAATCTGTACAGCCACTCGGTAATCTTCGAGCCAGGCGTCAAGCTTAGATTCACCGGTGAACTTGCCGATTCCAGTCGCCAACCTGAAATTGGGAGGTATCACTGCGGCTCTGATGGCTCGACTGAAACACTCTGGCCCTGAAGCATGTACTCTGCTGCTGGCAGGCGCATCTCTGTTGTGGCCTTCTCGATGAGCTCTGTTCCTGTCAACCAAACCTTGAACGAGGATGGATCTCGCATCCAAGCCTGGGTCTCTGGGGTCGACTGGAATCCTTTGCCCAACACTATGAGGGCGTCTGTCATCTTGCCATCGAGGCGCATATGACCCACTCCTCGGGGGAGGGGTTGGCACTCGACGTCGATCATCACGGTCGAATCGGTGATCATACTGCTCATTCCTCCTGTACTGATCATGCTGGCCACCACGTCCCTCACGCCTCGGGGGCGATCTCGGGCTGTGAGCTGACTCGACTGTATCTGTTGCGACAGACCGACTGTGGATCCTATTCCGCGACTGTGAGACAGCGGAATTCTGGTCTCCCGCCGCCCGGAGCAATGCTCTGATCTGTAACAAGCCCCTGCCAGCCTCCGACTGGGAGGGCTGAATCGATTCTGCTATACGGGCCGCGGCGGCCAGATTCTGAATTGGGGTTCGATATACCTGCGTCGTCGGGAAGAGCCGGCGTCGACTAGACTCGGGAGCCCACTGACGCGCTTGCTCGTCGAGTGCTCGCTGGAGATTCTCCAGTCGAGTGCGCTCGGCCAAGTTGGCCAAACGCGCGTCCTCCAAGGCCCGGGCCTCGGGGGTCTCTCCGACGATAGGAGTGCGGAGCGCGTCCATGTTCCGGCGGCGAAGCTCCTCTCACTGCAATGATGTAAGAGGTTCGGGGAGATACTCATCGTGGGGATGCGACGGATCGCCCCCACCCACGCCTCCATCGGTGCGAGGGAAACCGGGGGGACTGTGTGTTCCATCGACCGCCAGAACCTCAGCCGCTGGATCGCTGCTGTCGCACTCGGATGCGGTCTCCACAGAGCCAGTCGACAGGTCGAACAGGCCGTAGAGGGATTCGACGGGCTCGATGGCCGCGACTTGCTGGGCCGCCGATTGGCGGGCCACGGCGTGCCTCACCCACCGCTGAAGTCTTGACCGACGGGAGCGCTTGCGCTGGTGGGAGACAGGGCGGGGAGACGATACGGGGGCCGACCCATATTGAGTCGACGGTTGCCGCAGGACGACGCCACGAACGCATGCGCGGAAATGTGTCGCACCGCGGGCGGGGAGCGCGTCGATGTCGAGCGGTGCCTCCTGAAGCCAGGCGGAGTCGTCGACGATGAAGGTGAGCGCGCCGAGACGGATCTCGCGGTCCTCCACCAAAACTCCGCAAGAAAACATGATCAAAGGGATCGAGAAAAATCACAACTTCTCCAACTAAGCGCTAAGATTCCTGCCCCACGGTGGGCGCCAACTGTCGTGGTTCTAACTCTGACAGTGATGTAGGGGGGTGAGTATGGAGAGGCTAGATCCTAGCTATTGGGAAGTTGTTACACGCGAGGTTTACGAGTTCAGGCCCTTCTCGGAAGAAGTAATAGCCCTACGTCTCGGAGCCCGGAGGCGGTCGACTGGATTATGCGTCTATAGATTACAGGGGTGCGAACCCTGCTTACTGAGGAGGGGGTGGCTTATATAGAGTTCGCCGGCTCCCTCCTGCCCCCAGTAATGCAGGGTTTAAGGTACATTTAAGGTCGGGCGTTACTGGTAACGCCCCTAATAAAGAGCTATAATGACCATAAAGACTACTTAACAGCTGACCGTTTGCCTTCGGAGTGACTATAGATCTCCCGGCGGTCGAGTGGTTGGCTTCATGGTCGAGTGATAGCTTCTTGGTCGAGTGTCTTGAACCTGTCGAGTGGGATGCCTTCAAGTCGATTGAAAGGTGATTTCTCCCAGGGGTGTCCTAGAGTAGGACTCTTCGGTCAGGTCCGTGTCCCTACCCTAGGTACATGTCTTCATCAGTATTTTCCTTGATCCGAACCAAAAGAATGGCCGAAACTAAGGACAATATTTCATGAAGTGAGGGAGAGAGAATCCTTGATCCGAACCAAAATGGCCGAAACTAAGGACGAGAGTTCATGGATGAGGAGAAAGGATTCCTTGATTCGAACCAAACGTCCAAAACTAAGGGTATGAGGGTAGTATCATATCTCACCTTCTTCCTTCTTGGAACCAACCAAGATTCCTCCCCTTGCTTCCTTTTCTCACTGTGTGCTTTTTTGTGTAGTGTGATGTGTAGTAGAATATTGCTACTAGAGAGGAGGGAATGAGACCAGAGAACCAAGGAGTAAAATGAGCCGAACCTCTAGAGCAGCCAAGGAGCCTTTTATTTATTTTTGATCTGAGGAGCCTTGTATTTATAGGAGGAGGAGGAGGAGCGCAGCATCAGGAATCCAATCGGTGGGACGTGCCCACGTTCTCCACCTCGTGGGATCGTGTGAGATCATGAGACATGGGCTGCCTCTTTTACTTATTTGTTTAATCATTAATTGGTGCAACCAGTCGTTTGACTGGTGGGATAGCTGAACTCTTTCTTTTTCTAATCAACTAATCAAAGTATGGGCCTTGGCGTCACCCACTTGCATGTCATCTAGCATATTTTAATGGGCTGGCCTTAATCGGCCATTAGTTAGCGGCTCATTAAGGTAGACGTACACGTTAATTATTTTTGGATGAAACTTACGGTCCAGCCTTATATGGATATTTGTTATTTGACAAAGTACACCATGCATATATTTCATTTGCATGATGTATTTCTTTTTTTTATGTGTCGCTTCAATATTTCACCTCGTCAATGGAAGTCGAACATTTATCATATAGTCAGTCGACATTCTGGTGATATTTGCGTCTTTTCTAACAATTTTATGTTTGTATTTTCGCCATTAGTAGCAGCGTGCATTATCGACATTCGAAAATATATCGCACGCCTATCTTGTCATTCCTCATTTTGAGCGATTGATCATCCTTTTTTGCCGTTTTGCATTTATATTTTATGTGATTCGTGCCTTTTTAATTTAACGTGATCAAAATCTATGTCAAACGGATTTTTGCCATTTTGCATTTATATTTTATGTGATTCATACATTTTAATTTATTGTGGTTAAAACCTATGTCAACAGATGCCCCTCGAGGTCTGGGTTCGAAGCGATTCTTTTTGGGGACCCAGAGCTCGAAACTTAATTATACATATTTCTTGCGTTTAGAGCACTTCCTGTGAGTATACGCAATACGTGCCCTTTTATTGATAAATATCACTTTTGAAATGTTGGACCTTTTAGTCAAGTGCATGCCTGTTATATGTGACTGTGCATTTTCCTTTGTTTTACACATGTTGCCAACCGATTTTGCAACCATGCAAGCTAGAAATCAGGCCACGTTTGAGGTTAGCTGGGTAACAAACTCTATCCGGCTAACAAACTGCATCCCTTATCCCCTCAACTATCTTTTAAACAGCCAGCTGCCTTCTTCTTTTTCCTTAGACCAGCTAGAAGACATACGAGAAAAGGTCTGCTTCCGTCTGTCCGTGGACGCAATTCTTTAGATAGGCAGGAGACGTTGGAGAAAAAGGTTTGATTCCGTCCGGCCGCGGACGCAATTCTTTTCATGAGCTAGCAAACTGTAGATTGCTTTGCTAGTACCTAGATCGATTCATTGGTTGATCGGTCTGCTATTTCATTGCTCCCAAATTGCTTTCAATTCCTCACAAGATGCACCTCTGTGTGGGAAACTATTGATTCGTCCAGCTTGAGTATACCCCTTCCACTCTCTCATTATTAAGCCATGATTTATCTTTTAATGTCTTGGGTGCTCATTTAGTTTATCACCCAGCTTTTTATCTCGTAAGTGCAGGAAGACAAGGACACTAGGTTACGGCTTGGGTCAAATCTTACTTAGGTAATCTACGTTTTCAAATTGTCTGATTATATTCGTTCGTTGTTGCATCTCTCTCATTCTCTAGAAGTGCCAGGGATATAATGCCCTGAACGCATAGAACTATTCTTTTGGGTGTATATAGCCCTGGTCTCTGGATGTGCTTGATCTGTATTTATTCATCTGACTACGTGATCCCATGGTCGGCATCCCGGGAAGCCTCTATCAGGGCTTGGTCCGTCGTTCGACTCGGGGATTATTATATTTGCATGAATTAGTAGATTGCTCGCTGTTGGCGTTTCAGGAAGCCTTCATATAGGCTTTGTTTGTCGTTCGACGGTGATTTTTTTTAATCTTATATATATATGAGTCGATGACTTGATCATCGCCGGCGTTCCGGGAGGCCAAAATATTGGCTTCGTCCGTCGTTCGATGGTGATTTTTTATCTTATATATATGAATCGATGACTTGATCATCGTCGACGTTCCGCGAGGCCAATATATTGGCTTCGTCCGTCGTTCGACGATGATGCTACTGTTCTTATGCGTGAGGACTATTTTTAATCATGTATACCTCTCTTCTCACATCCCATGTATTTTCATTCTGTATATGCCAATTTTTGATATCGTTGATTTTTTTTTTGTAGATACTACTTCTCTCATCCTTGTTGTGGGCTGGCTGCTTGGGCACGTCCACCTTGGTAAGTTTTTTTTTTCTATCTTGTGTTTTCTCTTTTGTTGTTTTATCTTTCGATAGTGTTTGGTGCATGTACCAATATGCATATTTTCCTTGCATATAGATGGAGCCGGATGAAGTGCATAGGATGGCTCTATTGCAGCTAGCTAAGAGGCAACTTTTTGAACCAGATACTAATCTGCTGTACAATCCTGTGATAAGGGAACAACAGACACCCCAAGGAAATCCTGAATATTCTAGGCAAGGGTGGACATCAGGCCGCTCTTTCATAGCTCAGTGCTATTATCCTGTCGCTCCTCATCGATCCTAGAGTCGATACAGCTGTCACCCTGGGGACTCACATGATATCCAAAGGATTAGGTTAGGTATTCCACGAGGTTGAATATTCAGTAGCTCCCCCTGGGTACGTTGAATGGGGAACTAACATTTTGAAGAATTATTTCATGCATTTGAAAGGTAGTGAAGAGAACACAGACTATATCTATGGAGCCATTTATTGCTCTTTGGGTGAGTACTCTGTATCTCCCCCGCTTCTGAGGGCTTTGTTATAGCGCTGGGATCCCAACACTAACACGTTCTTATTCCCCTGTGGTGAATGCACAATCACTCTTCTTGATATGAACCAAATGGCTGGGCTACCCTTAGATGGTGATCCGTATGAAGAATTTATACCCCCTACTCATGAACTGGATCCTTCTCTATTGTTGTACCCCAACTTTTTGCCACAACTCCTTGACATATGGAACAAACTCTCCGAAGGCGGCAATGTAGGCTTTCGGGAATGGTGCGATTACTTCCACAATCGTCTAAACAACACATTCTTTATCAATAGTCTCCAAGACGAGTGCCTCTACACTGCAGCCTATATTGCTATTTGGCTCTGTCGCTTTGTTGTTCCAAGTGGAGGGCCATATATTCGTCCCGGGGTATTAGTGATGGCCTCTTGGATCACAATAGGGCGTTGCATATCCTTAGCTCCGCCGGCCCTTTGCTCCTTATACTATTCGCTTCGGCTGATCAGTACTCATCCCATTGGCCCCTCTTTGAAAAGGGCATGGCAAGTCCACTATCTGATCGGATGGATGGGTATATAGTTAAGGAAGGTTTTGGGGAATAAATCTAGCACCAAATCACTCTCATTCTATAAACATCCAGCTCCAAAACCAAAAGTGTGGAACACTATGCCTAGAACTCCACTTTTCCATGATCATGACTCAGCACACAAACTTCTTAGAAAGCACACCCAGATCTCATGGCACCCCTATAGTTTGTCTAAATTAGAAAATGTAGGTCATCTGAATCGGGTTTTCCAAATTTCCATACGTCGGGGTATGCTTCCATGGAGGCATGTTGAAGAATTTATAGCAGACTACTAGGGAAAACCCTAGTAGTAGCGCGAGTTTAATGCCCCATGCTACCAATAAGATGCTACAGCTATTACTTAGCAGTAGCGCGTGCAACAAGCGCTACTGCTAAGACACATAGCGCCAGCGGTTGTTCTGTCCCGCGCTGCTGCTAATTTAGCTAGTTGTAGCGTGTTTACTATCCATCGCTACTAGTATTCTTTTTTTCATTTTTAGTGTATTTATACGCCGTTATACAAATTTTGGTACAATACCAATTATGAGGTTTATATCATTATGTCCATAACAGTGTGTCAAATGAAGGTGGATTAGGTTCAAGTGGAGGCAATATGTGGTGCATGTCAAAAGTATACTACTAATCCAAACTTGATCTAGTTTGGACTAGTAGTACTTTTGATGTGCACCACATGTTGCCTCCACTTAAATCTAATACGCCAGCACAAACTATTTAATCATCATCATAGTCATTACCACCAACAGTATTTATTTAATGACCATAGTCATAGTGTAGCACATCATCATCTTCAAACTCATTCTAGCTAGCTAATCACCACCAACACTAAATGCAGTAGCTATCTAATCACCACCAACACTAGCTAATAATAATCATCATAGTCATTACCACCAACACTAGCTATTTAATCATCATACTCATAGTATAGCACATCATCATCTTCAAACTCATTTCTAGCTAGCTAATCACTCTTGCTGCTCTATCTTAGGTAAAATAACATAAAACATGTGTAGCTCTCCTCCTTCATCAAGTTGGAGCATGCAGATGAACCTGTCTCCTAATCGTGGGCTGCACTTCTCATTGCTGCCCCCTAGTACTTCTCTGCACTCCTCCATCACAAATTTGGTCCAGTCTTTCACTATTAAGACTTCCTCGCTCTTAGAAATCCTGAATGCACTAAAGTGCATTGTATGATATCTTGGCCGTAAGCTAACAATACTCATGGTACCATTAGTCTCGATCCCATGAGGCACAACATTCATTGGGAGTCCCTGTTGAAGAACATCGTATAGTAACATACTTAGCAATGAAGTTTAGCTTAAAAATAATGTATGCAAAAGATGCACTGAGGACAAATAGTAAAAATCTTGCCATCTTTCCTAAGTAGATGTGACCGTAGTTCATTACGAACACTATTGGTTGCACGTTTTCAGTACTAACATTTCTAAGTGCAGGAAGAAAATTTGTCTTAACAGTATCAAGATCCTCAAGCCATGAAACATAATGACTTAGCTCCTCGCAGTTTAGTTCAGCCCCGGGACAGTAGTAGGTCCTGTCTATCAAGCGCTGGACATGTTTGCTTGAACTGAAATAAGCTGACAATAGAAATTAGTTGTCAACTATTTTTGAATAAACAATATCAAAGACATAAATATGGTTGAGAAACTCACATAATGGTATAACTGGAGGCGTCTGCACATCGACCCAGATGTCGGTATTACCTTCAATATCATCTTCTGGACGAATATCAAAGGTGATAACCATATCAGGCTCAAATGCACAAGTCTTGCATAGTGCTTGCCAAGTTTTGCATCCAAAATGGGTGTAGTCATCTGCGTTGTATAATTTTGCGTGGAAAATATAACCATGCCCGGTCTTCAAGTAAACTTTCTTTACCTCCATAGTACAACTGAAAGCTATCTTATCCAAGACAAAAACTCTTGCATGACAGGGGATACGCTAGTAGAATAGTAAAAAGATTAAATTATAAGTTGAAGCAAATGAAGCAGATGCCATGCTTAATTACGAAAAAAGACTTGTCGTTGTGACTTACTGTATCCACTTCGAAGTTCACGTCGAGCTTGATGCTGAAGCGCCTATCATCATCTAGGAAGATTCCGTCGCACAGGCCGCGCTCGTCTTCACATTATTTGCAAATACTGAAATCCTTTTCGTTGTCAAACATTTCCTATGTTCATAGTTGAAACATTAATTGAAAATCGATCGAAGACAACTCCAGGATACTCAAAATATCTTATAGGACTCATATTGACATGAGCATTCAATAAGCAAAACCAAATCGTAAAATAAATAAGTATTCAAATTAGCATGCATTCAATAAGCAAAAGTAAATCATCTCATGCGTCCGTACATCGTCGAATATTATCACTAATACATCCCGAATAGTATCATACATAAAACATCACTAATATAACTAAAACCCTAGCGCACGACGGGTATCGGCGCGGGTGGTGGACACCCAAAGAGAAGGAACCATCACAGGATCATAGCTCCAGTGAGATCCCTGGAGAACCTGCCAGGTATTGGAGAACCTGTGCTCCAACGCAAACAAGTAGTGACGGACGTGCACGTCCTCCTCACTGACACGGTGACGCACCACCTCCGCGGGGTCCTCGAGCCTCTGGACCATTACTGACCCACGCGACCGCCACCAAAGAAGGTTCGGGTCAACGACAGGCTGGCTCCTCACCAACCTGTGCCCCCCGGTAGGTAGCGCCTCCCAGTACCACCCCGGCGGAGCCCAGTCCCGGACATGGCCCATCTGGTGACGCAGGTGTCCTCCGCCGACTCGTCGAGGATGCAGGATAGGCATTGTCAATGTCGATCCGCGAAAAATTTCTTTAACTAAAAAAATAACAACAAATGTGACATGTTCAACTAGTTCTATTAATTCAACTAGTTCTTACGATTAAATCTAGTCAATTAATTCTATACCTAATAAAATGAATAATGACATTAAAAAAGGCCTATGCTTTGCAGGAACGTTTACTCCTTCCCGGTGCGGCAAATTCCGGGCACTCGATATGTCCTAGTTTGTAGCACAAGTCATGCCGAAATTCACGGAAAATTTTGGCATGACTTTTGCTAAAAAGTGGACAAATCGAGAACCTGAAATTTGCCGGAACAGAAATGAATGAACATTCCGGCAAAACATAGGCCACTCGGCTTCATTTCCTGGAAACAACAAAGCCACTTGGGCACAATCGGACCACTTCAATAATGGAATATGCAAATGAACATCAATGACATATATCATATAACAACAATATGCAAATGAAATTACTGTTTAGGCATTTTCATAAAAATTTGCCCTAGCTAATTTCCTAAAAAAATTGCTAATCATTTTTCCTAAATGCTAAAAAATGCCTACTGCCCTAAACAAATATAGGGTTCATATGAACACCTAGGGTTCATATGAACATCAACACAACATCAACACATATATAAATTGCCCTAGCAGAGAGAGAGAGGAGGGTAGGGGAGAGGAGAGGCAGAGCCTTACGGTGACTGCGGCGAGGAAGGGGCAGGCAGCGTCGAGGTCGGGGTCGGGGCTCGGGCACGCGGCAGAGGGCGGCGTCGAGGTCGGGGTCGGGGGCGGCGTCGAGGTCGGGGTCGGGGCGGCGTCGAATCCGGGGTCGGGGCAGCGTTGAGGCGGGAGAGCGCGCGGCAGCCGATGGGCGACGGCGGTGGCGACATCGGAGGAGTTGCGATTTGGGGGAAGTGGATGTTGGGGAAAATGAGTCAAGCGATTTAGTCAGAAGTAGCAGTAGCGCGTTCCAGGAAGTGCGCTACTGCTAACATAGCTACAGCGCGTTCCTAGATACGCGCTACTGCTATACCCTTCTCTTTTTTCCACTTTTTCATTTATTTTTCTTTACATTTTATTTTTTTCCTTTCACCCTTTTGTATTTCTTTCATTTTCATTTACTTTTCTATTTGCTTTCCATTTAATTTTATTTACTTTAGCAGTAGCGCCTCTCAGCATAAACGCGTTGCTACAAAGCAAATAGCGGTAACGCGGTTCGGCGAAGATCGCTACTACTATGTGCAGCCTATCGGCTAAGCCGTGGAATTAGTACTAGCGCTTTTGTACTCGGGCGCGCTACTACTATAACTGTATCTGTAGCGCCGTTTACAACATCGCGCTGCTGCTAATTAGCACCAGCGTGCGTTTTTAGCCCACTCTACTGCTAATGTTCTGTATATAAGGTTTTCCCTAGTAGTGTTCGAACCTTATCATCCTGACAGAGTAGCAAGACAATTTAGGCTTGACCAAGTGGTGCCTTTTCCTCCCTTCACCAGTCTGTATACAAGACATGATATCAGTATTGCATATGCCTTTTGGCTTCATTTATTGCGGGATGCAGAGGATCCACGCCCCATTCCAGACGATTCTCGCGTCGGTGACTCATCTGTGGCGTGGGCAAATTGGCTACATGAATTTCTGAAGCCATTCGCTGATGTATTTGACCAACTTCGCAATGGTAATTTGAATGGGAAGGTCCCTTATAATGAAACGAGAAAAAATAGGTCTGCACTGCAACGCCATATTAGATTTCGTCCATTGTCTAATGAGGATTTTAAGGTAGTAAGAAGGGTGGCTGATGAGCACCGGGACCAGCATATTGGTGTCATTGAACAGGAGGAAGCACGTGTCAAAGATCACTGGATGCCAATCCTCCATAGCTACTTACAAGACGTTGCTGCTACTCAACCCATAAAATCCAAAAAGGTGAACTAATGGTCCGCGTAAAATTTATCTGTTTCTTTATTGTACTAACCTGTACTAATAATATTATCCTTTTATATATGTGGCCGCAGCAAAGTGGCGTACCAAAGTGGCGTACCAAAGTCTGTTGTTACAGCTGGTTCTTCCTCTGCTCATCGAGTGCTAGTGGGTAGTGATGATCCTCCAGAAACAGCCCCGGCCACCAGCGGACAGAAGCGTAGAAATTTATCGCCCACTCATGCTGACGAGGAAGCGAGGCTCCCCCTCAAGCGCAAACTTGACTTTTCCCATGAATGTGATTTTTCTGAACCAATAACATTGGACGGTCCGTCATTAGATGTTGAACTTAGTAACTTGGTTAATGATGAAGATTTTGGTCACGTTCTCACGGGACAAAAGGACCATGGCCTTGGTGACCTCTTCGATTTATCCGTCGAGGATTATACCGTTGACGAGTGTGGCGCAAGTCGTCCATCTTCCAGCCCGGGTGTGACTGAAGTTGTGCCCCATACCCCTAATGCTCTTGATTTTTTATCAACTTTACCTGGTAGTTTATTTACTTATGCATTTATTTAATTGGCCGTGTCTATGAACCATCATTATCATCAAATTTTCACGACTCTTCACTTATTTTTTTAGGTTGCGAACAAGCAAGTTGCCATTCGCAAGACCCTGTAATGACGGTTGTATGAGGGGAAGGCGCACAGATGGACTGTGGCTTTGTCAAAGACACGTTTATAGATGCCACGGATACCGTGGTGAAACGAGCCCTCGAAGGACTGAATGACTCTACCCTTGGTGATCCCAAGCGACGCATCATGCTTGAGAGCGTTTCTTAGACGCTGCCCACGCAAGTACCTGAGGTAGCTAAGGTGCATGCCATGTTGGTCCGGCTTATTGACCTTTCCAAGAAATTGGAGGTTGGTCAGACTAAGTTCACGAAGGGATCCGAGGGAGATGAACATGCTGCTACTGAAGTCGAGCTTAAAATTAAGTCCGGCCATGAAGTTTCCAAGGCTGCAATTGGGGACTTATCTGACCTAGACAAGAAGTGTGCTGAAATGGAGGTGCAGGAAGCAGCGCTTAAGGTGCAGCTTGAGGAGGCTACCACTAGTTTGCAGAAGCTTAAACTAGAGAGGGAACAGCACCGACAAGCACATAATGCCCATCAATCTGAACTGAAGAACTTGGTGAAGAGTCTACAGGACACCAACGCCGGCAAGCGTACAAGGCTTGCTGAATTTCAACAAAAGACGGCAAAATTAAAGACTAAAGCAAGTCAGTTGTTGAACAGCCTGCAGAACTGGCGAGCTCCTTGAGAAGGCCTAGACTTTGCTTAGTTTTTATTATTATTATTTAGCCATTTCAATTTATCATTTCCCTTTGAATTATTTTTGGTTCAGTACTCAGTTTCACTTCAAATGTAGCAGTACTTTGTTTATTCACGTGGGAACTCCGAATTTCATGCATGATGTGCTAGTACGCCAGCTTTGACGTTGAAGCATCCTTATTTATTTACACTATCGTTGTGTATGGCCTGAAGCCTTATTTTTTTATTCCATTTTTTTTTATATAAATGCATGTACGTACCATTTTTTGTACGACGTTTAAGCTTATGATGAAGTCTGGAGCCTGCTTGATGTTTATATTTTTTTATTACCCTTTTTTACGTCACAGTTTATACTCGTAAGTCATTGGAGTTTTCTTTGTGCCCCGGTTTATACTCGTAAGGGTGTGGGGTATTTTGGATGATCCTTTTTGTTCATCACAATTTATACTCGTAAGTTGTTGGAGTATCTTTCTTTTGGTGTGCCCCAGTTTACACTCATGAGGGTATGGAGTAAGTATGATGATTCAATTTTTTCCATCACAGTTTATACTCGTAAGTCGTTGGAGTCTTTGTTTGTGCCCCAGTTTACACTCATGAGGGTATGGAGTATCATTTTGTTTTTTTACTCAAGCATAGTAGGGCTTAAGGAATTTTCCATTTATCGGTGCCGGGCAATACTCGCCGTAAGGGGAAATTATCCTGTATGCACCACTAGAGTAGACCTCTTTTATGATGTAGGGACCCTCCCATTTTGGCTCGAACTTTCCTCCCATCCGTCGTGTAACATTCATTGGACGAATGACGGCGAGCACTAGGTCTCCTTGCTTGAATGATCTCCTTTTAACGCGCTTCTCAAAAGCACGGGACATTCTAGCCTGATAAGCTTCCAAATTTTGTAATGCCTGAAGGCGTTTCCCTTCAAGCATTTTGAGTTCACCGAGGCGTAATTTTATGGCCTCCTCTTTCGAAAGTTTCTCTTGAACAGCCACTCTGAGCGAAGTAATTTGTACTTCTAATGGTAGAATTGCTTCTCCTCCAAAAACGAGGGAGTATGGTGTCATTCCCGTCGGTGTACGTGTCGTGGTTCTATAAGCCCACAAGGCCTCAAGATGTTTCTCATGCCACTCACGCTTATTTCTAGACACAACTTTCTTTAACAATTTGCAGAGGGTTTTATTAAAAGCTTCCGCTTGTCCATTAGCTGCCGGATTATAAGCCGTAGAATAGTGATGAATTATTTTGAATTTCGAGCATAACTTATCGACATGCTTATTTTTGAATGGCCCCGCATTGTCAGACATATACGGGAAGGAACTCCGAAGCGATATATGAGGTGTGTTCTTATGAAGTGCTCCACGTGCTCCCCCTTATCCTCTTTTAATGGTATAAGCTCGGCCCATTTAGAGAAGTAATCGGTGGCAGCCAGGATAAATTTATGACCCTTTGATGATGGCGGATTAATAGGTCCTACTATGTCCATTCCCCACATTTCAAACGACCATGCAATATTTGTGGGATGCAACGACTCATGGGGTTGATGTATGAAATTACTGTTGGGGAACGTAGTAATTTCAAAAAAAATTCCTACGCACACGCAAGTTCATGGTGATGCATAGCAACGAGGGGAGAGTGTGATCTACGTACCCTTGTAGACCGACAGTGGAAGCATTATATTAACGCGGTTGATGTAGTCATACGTCTTCACGATCCGACCGATCCAAGCACCGAAATTACGGCACCTCCAAGTTTCAGCACACGTTCAGCTCGATGACGATCCCCGGACTCCGATCCAGCAAAGTGTCGGGGAAGAGTTTCGTGAGCACGACGGCGTGGTGACGATCTTGATGATCAACTATCGCAGGGCTTCGCCTAAGCACCACTACAATATTATCGAGGATTATGGTTGAAGGGGGCACCGCACATGGCTAAGAAAACGATCACGTGGATCAACTTGTGTGTCTAGGGTGCCCCCTGCCTCCGTATATAAAGGAGCCAAGGGGGGTGCGGCCGGCCCTAGTAGGAGGCGCGCAGGAGGAGTCCTACTCCTACCGGGAGTAGGACTCCCCTCCCTTTCCTTGTCCAAGTAGGAGAGGGGGAAGGAAGGGAGAGAGGAGAGGAAGGAAAGGGGGGGCGCCGCCCCTCCCTCCTTGTCCAATTCGGACTAGGGGGAGAGGGGGCGCGCAGCCTGCCCTTGCAGCCCCTTCTCTTCTCCACTTTAGGCCCATGAGGCCCATTAACCCCCCGGTACTCCGGTTTTATTCGAAACTTCCCTGGAACACTTCCGGTGTCCGAATATAGCCGTCCAATATATCAATCTTTATGTCTCGACCATTCCGAGACTCCTCGTTATGTTCGCGATCATATCCGGGACTCCGAACCAACTTCGGTACATCAAAACTCATAAACTCATAATATAACTGTCATCGAAACCTTAAGCGTGCGGACCCTACGGGTTCGAGAACAATGTAGACATGACCGAGACATGTCTCCGGTGAATAACCAATAGCGGAACCTGGATGCTCATATTGCTCCCACATATTCTATGAATATCTTTATCGGTCAGACCGCATAACAACATACGTTGTTCCCTTTGTCATCGGTATGTTACTTGCCCGAGATTCGATCGTCGGTATATCAATACCTAGTTCAATCTCGTTACCGGCAAGTCTATTTACTCGTTCCGTAATACATCATCTCGCAACTAACTCATTTAGTTGCATTGCTTGCAAGGCTTAGGTGATGTGCATTACCGAGAGGGCCCAGAGATACCTCTCCGATAATCGGAGCGACAAATCCTAGTCTTGAAATACGCCAACCCAACATGTACCTTTGGAGACACCTGTAGAGCTCCTTTATAATCACCCAGTTACGTTGTGATGTTTGGTAGCACACAAAGTGTTCCTCCGGTAAACGGGAGTTGCATAATCTCATAGTCATAGGAACATGTATAAGTCATGAAGAAAGCAATAGCAACATACTAAACGATCGAGTCCTAAGCTAACGGAATGGGTCAAGTCAATCACATCATTCTCCTAATGATGTGATCCCATTAATCAAATAACAACTCTTTGTCTATGGTTAGGAAACATAACCATCTTTGATTAACGAGCTAGTCAAGTAGAGGCATACTACTGACACTCTGTTTGTCTATGTATTCACACATGTATTATGTTTCCGGTTAATACAATTCTAGCATGAATAATAAACATTTATCATGAAATAAGGAAATAAATAATAACTTTATTATTGCCTCTAGGGCATATTTCCTTCAGTCTCCCACTTGCACTAGAGTCAATAATCTACATTACACAGTAATGATTCTAACACCCATGGAGCTTTGGTGATGATCATGTTTTGCTCATGGAAGAGGCTTAGTCAATGGGTCTGCAACATTCAGATCCGTATGTATCTTGCAAATCTCTATGTCTCCCACCTGGACTAGATCCCGGATGGAATTGAAGCGTCTCTTGATGTGCTTGGTTCTCTTGTGAAATCTGGATTCCTTTGCCAAGGCAATTGCACCAGTATTGTCACAAAAGATTTTCATTGGACCCGATGCACTAGGTATGACACCTAGATCGGATATGAACTCCTTCATCCAGACTCCTTCGTTTGCTGCTTCCAAAGCAGCTATGTACTCCGCTTCACATGTAGATCCCGCCACAACGCTTTGTTTAGAACTGCACCAACTGACAGCTCCACCGTTTAATGTAAATACGTATCCGGTTTGCGATTTAGAATCGTCCGGATCAGTGTCAAAGCTTGCATCAACGTAATCATTTACTAAGAGCTCTTTTTCACCTCCATATATGAGAAACATATCCTTAGTCCTTTTCAGGTATTTCAGGATGTTCTTGACCGCTGTCCAGTGATCCACTCCTGGATTACTTTGGTACCTCCCTGCTAGACTTATAACAAGACACACATCAGGTCTGGTACACAGCATTGCATACATGATAGAGCCTATGGCTGAAGCATAGGGAACATCTTTCATTTTCTCTCTATCTTCTGCATTGGTCAGGCATTGAGTCTTACTCAATTTCACACCTTGTAACACAGGCAAGAATCCTTTCTTTGCTTGATCCATTTTGAACTTTTTCAAAACTTTGTCAAGGTATGTGCTTTGTGAAAGTCCAATTAAGCGTCTTGATCTATCTCTATAGATCTTAATGCCTAATATGTAAGCAGCTTCACCGAGGTCTTTCATTGAAAAACTCTTATTCAAGTATCCCTTTATGCTATCCAGAAATTATATATCATTTCCGATTAGTAATATGTCATCTACATATAATATCAGAAATGCTACAGAGCTCCCACTCACTTTCTTGTAAATACAGGCTTCTCCAAAAGTCTGTACAAAACCAAATGCTTTGATCACACTATCAAAGCGTTTATTCCAACTCCGAGAGGCTTGCACCAGTCCATAAATGGATCGCTGGAGCTTGCACACTTTGTTAGCTCCCTTTGGATCGACAAAACCTTTCGGCTGCATCATATACAACTCTTCTTCCAGAAATCCATTTAGGAATGCAGTTTTGACATCCATTTGCCAAATTTCATAATCATAAAATGCGGCAATTGCTAACATGATTCGGACAGACTTAAGCATCGCTACGGGTGAGAAGGTCTCATCGTAGTCAATCCCTTGAACTTGTCGAAGACCTTTTGCGACAAGTCAAGCTTTGTAGACAGTAACATTACCGTCAGCGTCAGTCTTCTTCTTGAAGATCCATTTATTCTCAATTGCTTGCCGATCATTGGGCAAGTCAACCAAAGTCCATACTTTGTTTTCATACATGGATCCCATCTCAGATTTCATGGCTTCGAGCCATTTTGTGGAATCTGGGCTCACCATCGCTTCTTCATAGTTCGTAGGTTCATCATGATCTAGTAGCATGACTTCCAGAACAGGATTACCGTACCACTCTGGTGCAGATCTTACTCTGGTTGATCTACGAGGTTCAGTAGTAACTTGTTCTGAAGTTTCATGATCATTATCATTAGCTTCCTCACTAATTGGTGTAGGTGTCACAGAAACCTGTTTCTGCGATGTACTACTTTCCAATAAGGGAGCAGGTACAGTTACCTCATCAAGTTCTACTTTCCTCCCACTCACTTCTTTCGAGAGAAACTCCTTCTCCAGAAAGGATCCATTCTTAGCGACAAATGTCTTGCCTTCGGATCTGTGATAGAAGGTGTACCCAACAGTCTCTTTTGGGTATCCTATGAAGACACATTTCTCCGATTTGGGTTCGAGCTTATCAGGTTGAAGTTTCTTCACATAAGCATCGCAGCCCCAAACTTTTAGAAACGACAACTTTGGTTTCTTGCCAAACCACAGTTCATAAGGCGTCGTCTCAACGGATTTTGATGGTGCCCTATTTAACGTGAATGCGGCTGTCTCTAGAGCATAACCCCAAAACGATAGCGGTAAGTCTGTAAGAGACATCACAGATCGCACCATATCAAGTAAAGTACGATTACGACGTTCGGACACACCATTACGCTGTGGTGTTCCAGGTGGCGTGAGTTGCGAAACTATTCCGCATTGTTTCAAATGTAGACCAAACTCGTAACTCAAATATTCTCCTCCACGATCAGATCGTAGAAACTTTATTTTCTTGTTATGATGATTTTCAACTTCACTCTAAAATTCTTTGAACTTTTCAAATGTTTCAGACTTATGTTTCATTAAGTAGATATACCCATATCTGCTTAAATCATCTGTGAAGGTGAGAAAATAACGATATCCGCCACGAGCTTCAACATTCATTGGACCACATACATCTGTATGTATGATTTCTAACAAATCTGTTGCTCTCTCCATAGTACCGGAGAACGGTGTTTTAGTCATCTTGCCCATGAGGCACGGTTCGCAAGTACCAAGTGATTCATAATCAAGTGGTTCCAAAAGTCCATCAGTATGGAGTTTCTTCATGCGTTTTACACCGATATGACCTAAACTGCCACAAATAAGTTGCACTATCATTATCAACTCTGCATCTTTTGGCTTCAACATTATGAATATGTGTATCACTACTATCGAGATTCATCAAAAATAGGCCACTCTTCAAGGGTGCATGACCATAAAAGATATTACTCATATAAATAGAACAACCATTATTCTCTGATTTAAATGAATAACCGTCTCGCATCAAACAAGATCCAGATATAATGTTCATGCTCAATGCTGGCACCAAATAACAATTATTTAGGTCTAATACTAATCCCGATGGTAGATGTAGAGGTAGCGTGCCGACCGCGATCACATCGACTTTGGAACCATTTCCCACGCGCATCGTCACCTCGTCCTTCGCCAGTGTTCGCTTAATCCGTAGTCCCTGTTTCGAGTTGCAAATATTAGCAACAGTACCAGTATAAAATACCCAGGTGCTACTGCGAGCTCTAGTAAGGTACACATCAATAACATGTATATCACATATACCTTTGTTCACCTTGCCATCCTTCTTATCCGCCAAATACTTCGGGCAGTTCCGCTTCCAGTGACCAGTCTGCTTGCTGTAGAAGCACTCAGTTTCAGCTTAGGTCCAGATTTGGGTTTCTTCTCTTGAGCAGCAACTTGCTTGCTGTTCCTTTTGAAGTTCCCCTTCTTCTTCCCTTTGCCCTTTTTCTTGAAACCAGTGGTCTTTGACCATCAACACTTGATGCTCCTTTTTGATTTCTACCTCCGTAGCTTTTAGCATTGCGGAGAGCTCGGGAATAGTCTTATTCATCCCTTGCATATTATAGTTCATCATGAAGCTCTTGTAGCTATGTGGTAGTGATTGGAGAATCTGTCAATGACGCAATCATCTGGAAGATTAACTCCCAATTGAATCAAGTGATTATTATACCCAGACATTTTGAGTATTGCTCACTAACAGAACTGTTCTCCTCCATCTTGCAGCTATAGAACTTATTGGAGACTTCATATCTCTCAATCCGGGCATTTGCTTGAAATATTAACTTCAACTCCTGGAACATCTCATATGCTCCATGACATTCAAAACGTCATTGAAAGTCCTGTTTAAGCCGTAAAGCATGGCACACTAAACTATCGAGTAGTCATCAGCTTTGCTCTGCTAGACGTTCATAACATCGGTGTTGCTCCAGCAGCAGGCCTGGCACCCAACGGTGCTTCCAGGACGTAATTCTTCTGACAGGAATGAGGATAATCCTCAAGTTACGGACCCAGTCCGTGTAATTACTACCATCATCTTTCAACTTTGCTTTCTCAAGGAACGCATTAAAATTCAATGGAACAACAGCACGGGCCATCTATCTACAATCAAACATAAACAAGCAAGATACTATCAAGGTACTAAGTTCATGATAAATTTAAGTTCAATTAATCATATTACTTAAGAACTCCCACTTAGAAAGACATCCCTCTAATCTTCTAAGTGATTACGTGATCCAAATCAACTAAACCATGACCGATCATCACGTGAAATGGAGTAGTTTTCAATGGTTAACATCGCTATGTTGATCGTATCTACTATATGATTCACGCTTGACCTTTCGGTCTCAGTGTTCCGAGGCCATATCTGGATATGCTAGGCTCGTCAAGTTTAACCTGAGTATTCTTCGTGTGCAAAACTGGCTTGCACCCATTGTAGATGGACGTAGAGCTTATCACACCCGATCATCACGTGGTGTCTGGGCACGAGGAACTTTGGCAATGGTGCATACTCAGGGAGAACACTTTTATCTTGAAATTTAGTGAGACATCATCTTATAATGCTACCGTCAATCAAAGCAAGATAAGATGCATAAAAGATAAACATCACATGCAATCAATATAAGTGATATGATATGGCCATCATCTTCTTGTACTTGTGATCTCCATCTCCGAAGTACCGTCATGATCACCATCATCACCGGCGCGACACCTTGATCACCATCGTAGCATCGTTGTCGTCTCGCCAATCTTATGCTTCCACGACTATCGCTACCGCTTAGTGATAAGTAAATCATTACATCGCAGTTGCATTGCATACAATAAAGCGACAACCATATGGCTCCTGCCAGTTGCCGATAACTCGGTTACAAAACATGATCATCTCATACAATAAAATTTAGTATCATGACTTGACCATATCACATCACAACATGCCCTGCAAAAACAAGTTAGACGTCCTCTACTTTGTTGTTGCAAGTTTTACGTGGCTGCTACGGGCTTAAGCAAGAACCAATCTTACCTACGCATCAAAACCACAACGATAGTTTGTCAAGTTTGTGTTGTTTTAACCTTCGCAAGGACCGGGCGTAGCCACACTCGGTTCAACTAAAGTTGGAGAAACTGACACCCGCTAGCCACCTTTGTGCAAAGCACGTCGGGAGAACCGGTCTCGCGTAAGCGTACGCGTAATGTCGGTCCAGGCCGCTTCGTCCAACAATACCGCCGAACCAAAGTATGACATGCTGGTAAGCAGTATGACTTATATCGCCCACAACTGTTGGAAATATGCCCTAGAGGCGATAATAAATTAGTTATTATTATATTTCCTTGTTCATGATAATCGTTTATTATCCATGCTATAATTGTATTGATAGGAAACTCAGATACATGTGTGGATACATAGACAACACCATGTCCCTAGTAAGCCTCTAGTTGACTAGCTCGTTGATCAATAGATGGTTACGGTTTCCTGACCATGGACACTGGATGTCATTGATAACGGGATCACATCATTAGGAGAATGATGTGATGGACAAGACCCAATCCTAAGCCTAGCACATAAGATCGTGTAGTTCGTATGCTAAAGCTTTTTAATGTCAAGTATCATTTCCTTAGACCATGAGATTGTGCAACTCCCGGATACCGTAGGAATGCTTTGGGTGTATCAAACGTCACAACGTAACTGGGTGACTATAAAGGTGCATTACAGGTATCTCCGAAAGTGTCTGTTGGGTTGGCACGAATCGAGACTGGGATTTGTCACTCCGTGTAAACGGAGAGGTATCTCTGGGCCCACTCGGTAGGACATCATCATAATGTGCACAATGTGATCAAGGAGTTGATCACGGGATGATGTGTTACGGAACGAGTAAAGAGACTTTCCGGTAACGAGATTGAACAAGGTATCGGTATACCGACGATCGAATCTCGGGCAAGTACCATACCGATAGACAAAGGGAATTGTATACGGGATTGATTAAGTCCTTGACATCGTGGTTCATCCGATGAGATCATCGTGGAACATGTGGCAGCCAACATGGGTATCCAGATCCCGCTGTTGGTTATTGACCGGAGAACGTCTCGGTCATGTCTGCATGTCTCCCGAACCCGTAGGGTCTACACACTTAAGGTTCGATGACGCTAGGGTTGCAAAGGAAGTTTGTATGTGGTTACCGAATGTTGTTCGGAGTCCCGGATGAGATCTCGGACGTCATGAGGAGTTCCGGAATGGTCCGGAGGTAAAGATTTATATATAGGAAGTCCTATTTCGGCCCTCGGGACGAGTTTCGGGGTCATCGGTATTGTACCGGGACCACCGGAAGGGTCCCGAGGGCCCACCGGGTGGGGCCACCTATCCCGGAGGGTCCCATGGGCTGAATTGGGAAGGGATCCAGCCCAAAGTGGGCTGGGGCACCACTTCCCCCTAGGGCCCATGCGCCTAGGGTGGGGGGGAACCCTAAGGAAGAGTCCCAAGGGGGTAAGGCACCTCCTAGGTGCCTTGGGGGGGAGGGAAACCTCCCTTGGCCGCCCACCCCTAGGAGATTGGATCTCCTAGGGCCGGCGCCCCCCCCTTGGCCCTCCTATATATAGTGGGGGAAGGAGGGCTCTTTCATCCATGCCTTTGGTTGCCTCCTTCTCCCTTCTCCAACATCTCCTCCTCTCCCGTGGTGCTTGGCGAAGCCCTGCAGGATAGCCTCGCTCCTCCACCACCACCACGCTGTTGTGCTGCTGCTGGATGGAGTATTCCTCAACCTCTCCCTCTCTCCTTGCTGGATCAAGGCATGGGAGACATCACCGGGCTGTACGTGTGTTGAACGCGGAGGTGCCGTCCGTTCGGCACTAGGATCTCCGGTGATTTGGATCAGGACGGGTACGACTCCATCAACCCCGTTCTCTTGAACGCTTCCGCTTAGCGATCTACAAGGGTATGTAGATGCACTCTCCTTCCCCTCATTGCTGGTTTCTCCATAGATAGATGTTGGTGATACGTAGGAAAATTTTGAATTTCTGCTACGTTCCCCAACAGTGGCATCATGAGCTAGGTCTATGCGTAGTTTCTATGCACGAGTAGAACACAAAGTAGTTGTGGGCGTTGATTTTGTTCAATATGCTTGCCGTTACTAGTCTTATCTTGATTCGGCGGCATCGTGGGATGAAGCGGCCCAGACCGACCTTACACGTACTCTTACGTGAGACTGGTTCCACCGACTGACATGCACTAGATGCATAAGGTGGCTAGCGGGTGTCTGTCTCTCCTACTTTAGTCGGATCGGATTCGATGAAAAGGGTCCTTATGAAGGGTAAATAGCAATTGGCATATCACGTTGTGGTTTTTGCGTAGGTAAGAAACGTTCTTGCTAGAAACCCATAGCAGCCACGTAAAACATGCAAACAACAATTAGAGGACGTCTAACTTGTTTTTGCAGGGTATGCTATGTGATGTGATATGGCCAAAGGATGTGATGAATGATATATGTGATGTATGAGATTGATCATGTTCTTGTAATAGGAATCACGACTTGCATGTCGATGAGTATGACAACCGGCAGGAGCCATAGGAGTTGTCTTAATTTATTTATGACCTGCGTGTCAACATAAACGTCATGTAATTACTTTACTTTATTGCTAACCGTTAGCTGTAGTAGTAGAAGTAATAGATGACGTGACAACTTCATGGAGACACGATGATGGAGATCATGATGATGGAGATCATGGTGTCATGCCGGTGACAAGATGATCATGGAGCCCCAAGATGGAGATCAAAGGAGCTATATGATATTGGCCATATCATGTCACTATTATTTGATTGCATGTGATGTTTATCATGTTTATACATCTTGTTTACTTAGAACGACGGTAGTAAATAAGATGATCCCTCATTAAAATTTCAAGAAGTGTTCTCCCCTAACTGTGCACCGTTGCTAAAGTTCGTCGTTTCGAAGCACCACGTGTTGATCGGGTGTGATAGATCCTTACGTTCACATACAACGGGTGTAAGACAGTTTTACACATGCAAAACACTTAGGGTTAACTTGACGAGCCTAGCATGTGTATAGACATGGCCTCGGAACACAGAAGACCGAAAGGTCGAGCATGAGTCGTATAGAAGATACGATCAACATGAAGATGTTCACCGACGTTGACTAGTCCGTCTCACGTGTTGATCGGACATGGCCTAGTTGACTCGGATCATGTAATCACTTAGATGACTAGAGGGATGTCTATCTAAGTGGGAGTTCATAAGATGAACTTAATTATCCTGAACATAGTCAAGAGATCTTTGCAAATTATGTCGTAGCTCGCGCTTTAGTTCTACTGTTTAGATATGTTCCTAGAGAAAATTTAGTTGAAAGTTGATAGTAGTAATTATGCGGACTAGGTCCGTAAACTGAGGATTGTCCTCATTTCTTCATAGAAGGCTTATGTCCTTAATGCACCGCTCAGTGTGCTGAACCTCGAACATTGTCTGTGGATGTTGCGAACATCTGACATACATGTTTTAATAACTACGTGATAGTTCAGTTAAACGGTTTAGAGTTGAGGCACCTAAGACGGTTTTTGAAACGTCACGAAACATATGAGATGTTTCGAGGACTGAAATTGGGATTTCAGGCTCGTGCCCACGTCAAGAGGTATAAGACCTCCGACGATTTTCTTAGCCTGCAAACTAAGGGAGAAAAGCTCAATTGTTGAGCTTGTGCTCAGATTGTCTGAGTACAACAATCATTTGAATCGAGTGGGAGTTGATCTTCCAGATGAGATAGTGATGTTTCTCCGAAGTCATTACCACCAAGTTGCTTGAGCTTTGTGATGAACTATAATATATCAGGGACATATATGATGATCCTTGAGATATTCGCGATGTTTGACACCACAAAAGTAGAAATCAAGAAGGAGCATCAATTGTTGATGGTTGGTGAAACCACTAGTTTCAAGAAGGGCAAGGGCACGAAGGGATACTTCATGAAACAGCAATTCAGCTGCTGCTCTAGTGAAGAAACCCAAGGTTGAACCCAAACCCGAGACTAAGTGCTTCTATAATAAAGGGAACAGCCACTGGAGCAGAAATACCCTAGATACTTGGTAGATGAGAAGGCTGGCAAGGTTGATAGAACTATATTGGATATACATTGTGTTGATGTGTACTTTACTAGTACTCCTAGTAGCACCAGGGTATTAGATACCGGTTCGGTTGCTAAGTGTTAGTAACTCGAAATAAAAGCTACGGAATAAACGGAGACTAGCTAAAGGTGAGCTGACGATATGTGTTGGAAGTGTTTCCAATGTTGATATGATCAAGCATCGCACGCTCCCTCTACCATCGAGATTGGTGTTTGCGTTGAGCATAGACATGATTGGATTATATCTATCGCAATACGGTTATTCATTTAAGGAGAATAACGGTTACTCTGTTTATTTGAATAATACCTTCAATGGTCTTGCACCTAAAATGAATGGTTCATTGAATCTCGATCGTAGTGATACACATGTTCATGCCAAAAGATATAAGATAGTAATGATAGTACCACCTACTTGTGGCACTGCCACGTAAGTCATATCGGTATAAAACGCATGAAGAAGCTCCATGTTGATGGATCTTTAGGCTCACTCGTCTTTGAAAAGTTTGAGACATGCGAACCATGTCTATTGGTGTATATGCATGAAGAAACTCCATGCAAATGGACCGTTTGAACTCACTTGATTTTGAATCACTTGAGACATGCAAATCATACCACATGGGCAAGATGACTGAAAGCCTCGTTTTCAGTAAAATGGAACTAGAAAGCAACTTGTTGGAAGTAATACATTTTGATGTGTGCAGTCCAATGAGTGCTGAGGCGTGTAGTGGATATCGTTATGTTCTTACTTCACAGATGATTTGAGTAGATGTTGAGTACATTTACTTGATAAATCACGAGTCTGAATTATTGAAAGGTTCAAGTAATTTCGGGGTGAAGTTGAAAGATCGTCGTGACAAGAGGATAAAATATCTATGATATGATCATAGAGATGAATATCTGAATTACGAGTTTGGCACAGAATTAAGACATTGTGGAAATTGTTTCACAGCTAATATATCCTAGAACACCGTAGTGTGATGGTGTGTCCGAACATCATAACTGCACTCTATTGGATATGATGCATACCATGATGTCTCTTGTCGAATTACCACGATAGTTTATGGGTTAGGCATTAGAGACAACCACATTCACTTTAAATAGGGCACCACGTAATTCCGATGAGATGACACCATATGAACTATGGTTTAGAGAAACCTAAGCTGTCATTTCTTAAAAGTTTGGGGCTGCGACGCTTATGTGAAAAGGTTTCAGGCTGATAAGCTCGAACCCAAAGCGGATAAATGCATCTTCATAGGACACCCAAAACAGTTGGGTATACCTCCTGTCTCAGATTCGAAAGAAATAAGGGATTGTTTCTAGAATCGGGTCCTTTCTCGCGTAAAAGTTTCTCTCGAAAGAATTGAGTGGGAGGATGGTGGAGACTTGATAAGGTTGTTGAACCGTCTCTTCAACTAGTGTGTGGCAGGGCATAGGAAGTTGTTGCTGTGGCACCTACGCCAATTGAAGTGGAAGCTTGTGATAGTGATCATGAAACTTCATATCAAGTCACTACCAAACCTCGTAGGATGACAAGGATGCGTACTACTTCAGAGTGGTACGTAATCCTGTCTTGGAAGTCATGTTGCTAGACAACAATGAACCTACGAGCTATGGAGAAGCGATGGTGGGCCTGGATTCCAAAATGGCTCGAGGCCATAAAATCCGAGAGAGGATCCATGTATGAAAACAAAGTGTAGACTTTGGCAGAACAGCTCGATGGTCGTAAGGCTGTTGAGTGCAGATGGATTTTAAAAGGAAGACGGACAATGATGGTAAATGTCACCATTAAGAAAGCTCGACTTGTCGTTAAGAAGTTTCCGACAAGTTCAAGGAGTTGACTACGGTGAGACTTTCTTACTCGTAGCGATGCTAAGAGTCTGTTGGAATTATATTAGCGATTGCTGCATTATTTGTGAAATCTTGCAGATAGGATGTCAAAACATTGTTTCCTCGACGATTTTCTTGAGGAAAGGTTGTATGTGATACAACCGGAAGGTTTTGTCAATCCTGAGAGATGCTAATAAGTATGCAAAGCTCCAGCAATCCTTCTAAGGACTGGAGTAGGCATCTCGTAGTTGGAATGTATGCTTTGATGAGATGATCAAAGATTTTGGGTGTATACAAAGTTTATGAGAAACTTGTATTTCCAAAGAAGTGAGTGGGAGCACTATAGAATTTCTGATGAGTATATGTTGTTGACATATTATGGATCAAAAATGACGTAGAATTTCTGGAAAGCATATAGGGTTATTTGGAAAGTGTTTTTCAATGGAAAGCCTAGATTAAGCTGCTTGAGCATTGAGCATCAAGATCTATAAGGATAGATCAAAACGCTTAATGGAACTTTCAAATGAGCACATACCTTGACATGATCTTGAAGGTGTTCAAGATGGATCAGTCAAAGAAGGAGTTCTTGCCTGAGTAGTAAGGTATGAAGTTGAGACTTAAAGCTCAACCATGGCAGAAGAAAGAGGAAGGACAAAGGTCGTCCCCTATGCTTAAGACATAGGCTCTACAGTATGCTATGCTGTGTACCGCATCTGAAGTGTGCCTTGCCACGAGTCAGTCAAGGGGTACAAGAGTGATCCAAGAATGGATCACAGGACAGCGGTCAAACTTATCCTTAGTAACTAGTGGACTAAGGAATTTTCTCGATTATGGAGGTGGTAAAAGAGTTCGTCGTAAAGGGTTACGTCGATGCAAGCTTAACACCTATCCGGATAGCTCTGAGTAGAGATACCGGACACGTATAATGGAGCAACAATTTAGAATAGCTCCAAGTAGAACAGTTATTTGGAATAGCTCCAAATAGAACGTGGTAGCTACATCTAGGAGATGACGTGGAGATTTGTAAAGCACACACGGATCTGAAAGGTTCAGACCCGTTGACTAAAACCTCTCTCACAAGCAACATGATCAAACCCAGAACTCATTGAGTGCTAATCACATAGTGATGTGAACTAGATTATTGACTCTAGTAAACTCTTTGGATGTTGGTCACATGGTGATGTGACCTTTGAGTGTAAATCACATGGCGATGTGAACTAGATTATTGACTCTAGTGCAAGTGGGAGACTGTTGGAAATATGCCCTAGAGGCAATAATAAATTAGTTATTATTATATTTCCTTGTTCATGATAATCGTTTATTATCCATGCTATAATTGTATTTATAGGAAACTCAGATACATGTGTGGATACATAGACAACACCATGTCCCTAGTAAGCCTCTAGTTGACTAGCTCGTTGATCAATAGATGGTTACGGTTTCCTGACCATGGACATTGGATGTCATTGATAACGGGATCACATCATTAGGAGAATGATGTGATGGACAAGACCCAATCCTAAGCCTAGCACAAAGATCGTGTAGTTCGTATGCTAAAGCTTTTTTAATGTCAAGTATCATTTCCTTAGACCATGAGATTGTGCAACTCCCGGATACCGTAGGAATGCTTTGGGTGTATCAAACGTCACAACGTAACTGGGTGACTATAAAGGTGCATTACAGGTATCTCCGAAAGTGTCTGTTGGGTTGGCACGAATCGAGACTGGGATTTGTCACTCCGTGTAAACGGAGAGGTATCTCTGGGCCCACTCGGTAGGACATCATCATAATGTGCACAATGTGATCAAGGAGTTGATCATGGGATGATGTGTTACAGAACGAGTAAAGAGACTTGCCGGCAACGAGATTGAACAAGGTATCGGTATACCGACGATCGAATCTCGGGCAAGTACAATACAGATAGACAAAGGGAATTGTATACGGGATTGATTAAGTCCTTGACATCGTGGTTCATCCGATGAGATCATCGTGGAACATGTGTGAGCCAACATGGGTATCCAGATCCCGCTGTTGGTTATTGACCGGAGAACGTCTCGGTCATGTCTGCATGTCTCCCGAACCTGTAGGGTCTACACACTTAAGGTTCGATGACGCTAGGGTTGCAAAGGAAGTTTGTATGTGGTTACCGAATGTTGTTCGGAGTCCCGGACGATATCTCGGACGTCATGAGGAGTTCCGGAATGGTCCGGAGGTAAAGATTTATATATAAGAAATCCTATTTCGGCCATCGGGACGAGTTTCGAGGTCATCGGTATTGTACCGGGACCACCGGAAGGGTCCCGGGGGCCCACCGGGTGGGGCCACCTATCCCGGAGGGTCCCATGGGCTGAATTGGGAAGGGATCCAGCCCAAAGTGGGCTGGGAGCCACTTCCCCCTAGGGCCCATGCGCCTAGGGTGGGGGGGAACCCTAAGGAAGAGTCCCAAGGGGGTAAGGCACCTCCTAGGTGCCATGGGGGGGAGGGAAACCTCCCTTGGCCGCCCACCCCTAGGAGATTGGATCTCCTAGGGCCGCCCCCCCCTTGGCCCTCCTATATATAGTGGGGGAAGGAGGGCTCTTTCATCCATGCCTTTGGTTGCCTCCTTCTCCCTTCTCCAACATCTCCTCCTCTCCCGTGGTGCTTGGCGAAGCCCTGCGGGATAGCCTCGCTCCTCCACCACCACCACGCCGTTGTGCTGCTGCTGGATGGGATCTTCCTCAACCTCTCCCTCTCTCCTTGCTGGATCAAGGCATGGGAGATGTCACCGGGCTGTACGTGTGTTGAACGCGGAGGTGCCGTCCGTTCGGCACTAGGATCTCCGGTGATTTGGATCACGACGAGTACGACTCCATCAACCCCGTTCTCTTGAACGCTTCCGCTTAGCGATCTACAAGGGTATGTAGATGCACTCTCCTTCCCCTCGTTGCTGGTTTCTCCATAGATAGATCTTGGTGATACGTAGGAAAATTTTGAATTTCTGCTACGTTCCCCAACAACAACTCACTTGTGTTCTACTCGTGCATATAACATCAACACATAAAACCTAGGCTCGGATGCCACTGTTGGGGAACGTAGTAATTTCAAAAAAAATTCCTACGCACACGCAAGATCTTGGTGATGCATAGCAACAAGGGGAGAGTGTGATCTACGTAACCTTATAGACGGACAGTGGAAGCGTTATATTAACGCGGTTGATGTAGTCGTACGTCTTCACGATCTGACCGATCCAAGCACCGAAATTATGGCACCTCCGAGTTTCAGCACACGTTCAGCTCGATGACGATCCACGGACTCCGATCCAGCAAAGTGTCGGGGAAGAGTTCCGTCAGCACGACGGCGTGGTGACGATCTTGATGTTCAACTGTCGCATGGCTTCGCCTAAGCACCACTACAATATTATCGAGGATTATGGTGGAAGGGGGCACCGCACACGGCTAAGAAAACGATCACGTGGATCAACTTGTGTGTCTAGGGGTGCCCCCTGCCTCCGTATATAAAGGAGCCAAGGGGGGGGGGGGGCGGCCGGCCCTAGTAGGAGGCGCGCAGGAGGAGTCCTACTCCTATCGGGAGTAGGACTCTCCTCCCTTTCCTTGTCCAAGTAGGAGAGGGGGAAGGAAGGGAGAGAGGAGAGGAAGGAAAGGGGGGGCGGCACCCCTCCCTCCTAGTCCAATTCGGACTAGGGGGAGAGGGGGCGCGCGGCCTGCCCTGGCAGCCCCTTCTCTTCTCCACTTTAGGCCCATGAGGCCCATTAACCCCCTGGGGGTTCCGGTAACCCCACGGTACTCCGATTTTATCTGAAACTTCCCCGGAACACTTCCAGTGTCCGAATATAGCCGTCCAATATATCAATCTTTATGTCTCGACCATTTCGAGACTCCTCGTTATGTCCGCGATCATATCCGGGACTCCGAACCAACTTCGGTACATCAAAACTCATAAACTCATAATATAACAGTCGTCGAAACCTTAAGCGTGCGGACCCTACGGGTTCGAGAACAATGTAGACATGACCGAGACATGTCTCCGGTCAATAACCAATAGGGGAACCTGGATGCTCATATTGGCTCCCACATATTCTATGAAGATCTTTATCGGTCAGACCGCATAACAACATATGTTGATCCCTTTGTCATTGGTATGTTACTTGTCCGAGATTCGATCGTCGGTATATCAATACCTAGTTCAATATCATTACCGGCAAGTCTCTTTACTCGTTCTGTAATACATCATCTCGCAACTAACTCATTTAGTTGCATTGCTTGCAAGGCTTAGGTGATGTGCATTACCGAGAGGGCCCAGAGATACCTCTCCGACAATCGGAGTGACAAATCCTAATCTCGAAATACGCCAACCCAACATGTACCTTTGGAGACACCTGTAGAGCTCCTTTATAATCACCCAGTTACGTTGTGACGTTTGGTAGCACACAAAGTGTTCCTCCAGTAAACGGGAGTTGCATAATCTCATAGTCATACGAACATGTATAAGTCATGAAGAAAGCAATAGCAACATACTAAACGATCGAGTGCTAAGCTAATGGAATGGGTCAAGTCAATCACATCATTCTCCTAATGATGTGATCCCGTTAATCAAATAACAACTCTTTGTCTATGGTTAGGAAACATAACCATCTTTGATTAACGAGCTAGTCAAGTAGAGGCATACTACTGACACTCTGTTTGTCTATGTATTCACACATGTATTATGTTTTCGGTTAATACAATTCTAGCATGAATAATAAACATTTATCATGAAATAAGGAAATAAGTAATAACTTTATTATTGCCTCTAGGGCATATTTCCTTCAGTCTCCCACTTGCACTAGAGTCAATAATCTACATTACACAGTAATGATTCTAACACCCATGGAGCTTTGGTGCTGATCATGTTTTTCTCGTGGAAGAGGCTTAGTCAATGGGTCTGCAACATTCAGATCCGTATGTATCTTGCAAATCTCTATGTCTCCCACCTGGACTAGATCCTGGATGGAATTGAAGCGTCTCTTGATGTGCTTGGTTCTCTTGTGAAATCTGGATTCCTTTGCCAAGGCAATTGCACCAGTATTGTCACAAAAGATTTTCATTGGACCCGATGCACTAGGTATGACACCTAGATCGGATATGAACTCCTTCATCCAGACTCCTTCGTTTGCTGCTTCCGAAGCAGCTATGTACTCCGCTTCACATGTAGATCCCGCCACAACGCTTTGTTTAGAACTGCACCAACTGACAGCTCCACCATTTAATGTAAATACATATCCGGTTTGCGATTTAGAATCGTCCGGATCAGTGTCAAAGCTTGCATCAATGTAACCATTTACTGAGAGCTCTTTTTCACCTCCATATATGAGAAACATATCCTTAATCCTTTTCAGGTATTTCAGGATGTTCTTGACCGCTGTCCAGTGATCCACTCCTGGATTACTTTGGTACCTCCCTGCTAGACTTATAACAAGACACACATCAGTTCTGGTACACAGCATTGCATACATGATAGAGCCTATGGCTGAAGCATAGGGAACATCTTTCATTTTCTCTCTATCTTCTGCATTGGTCAGGCATTGAGTCTTACTCAATTTCACACCTTGTAACACAGGCAAGAATCCTTTCTTTGCTTGATCCATTTTGAACTTTTTCAAAACTTTGTCAAGGTATGTGCTTTGTGAAAGTCCAATTAAGCGTCTTGATCTATCTCTATAGATCTTAATGCCTAATATGTAAGCAGCTTCACCGAGGTCTTTCATTGAAAAACTCTTATTCAAGTATCCCTTTATGCTATCCAGAAATTATATATCATTTCCGATTAGTAATATGTCATCTACATATAATATCAGAAATGCTACAGAGCTCCCACTCACTTTCTTGTAAATACAGGCTTCTCCAAAAGTCTGTACAAAACCAAATGCTTTGATCACACTATCAAAGCGTTTATTCCAACTCCGAGAGGCTTGCACCAGTCCATAAATGGATCGCTGGAGCTTGCACACTTTGTTAGCTCCCTTTGGATCGACAAAACCTTTCGGCTGCATCATATACAACTCTTCTTCCAGAAATCCATTTAGGAATGCAGTTTTGACATCCATTTGCCAAATTTCATAATCATAAAATGCGGCAATTGCTAACATGATTCGGACAGACTTAAGCATCGCTACGGGTGAGAAGGTCTCATCGTAGTCAATCCCTTGAACTTGTCGAAGACCTTTTGCGACAAGTCAAGCTTTGTAGACAGTAACATTACCGTCAGCGTCAGTCTTCTTCTTGAAGATCCATTTATTCTCAATTGCTTGCCGATCATTGGGCAAGTCAACCAAAGTCCATACTTTGTTTTCATACATGGATCCCATCTCAGATTTCATGGCTTCGAGCCATTTTGTGGAATCTGGGCTCACCATCGCTTCTTCATAGTTCGTAGGTTCATCATGATCTAGTAGCATGACTTCCAGAACAGGATTACCGTACCACTCTGGTGCAGATCTTACTCTGGTTGATCTACGAGGTTCAGTAGTAACTTGTTCTGAAGTTTCATGATCATTATCATTAGCTTCCTCACTAATTGGTGTAGGTGTCACAGAAACCTGTTTCTGCGATGTACTACTTTCCAATAAGGGAGCAGGTACAGTTACCTCATCAAGTTCTACTTTCCTCCCACTCACTTCTTTCGAGAGAAACTCCTTCTCCAGAAAGGATCCATTCTTAGCGACAAATGTCTTGCCTTCGGATCTGTGATAGAAGGTGTACCCAACAGTCTCTTTTGGGTATCCTATGAAGACACATTTCTCCGATTTGGGTTCGAGCTTATCAGGTTGAAGTTTCTTCACATAAGCATCGCAGCCCCAAACTTTTAGAAACGACAACTTTGGTTTCTTGCCAAACCACAGTTCATAAGGCGTCGTCTCAACGGATTTTGATGGTGCCCTATTTAACGTGAATGCGGCTGTCTCTAGAGCATAACCCCAAAACGATAGCGGTAAGTCTGTAAGAGACATCACAGATCGCACCATATCAAGTAAAGTACGATTACGACGTTCGGACACACCATTACGCTGTGGTGTTCCAGGTGGCGTGAGTTGCGAAACTATTCCGCATTGTTTCAAATGTAGACCAAACTCGTAACTCAAATATTCTCCTCCACGATCAGATCGTAGAAACTTTATTTTCTTGTTATGATGATTTTCAACTTCACTCTAAAATTCTTTGAACTTTTCAAATGTTTCAGACTTATGTTTCATTAAGTAGATATACCCATATCTGCTTAAATCATCTGTGAAGGTGAGAAAATAACGATATCCGCCACGAACTTCAACATTCATTGGACCACATACATCTGTATGTATGATTTCTAACAAATCTGTTGCTCTCTCCATAGTACCGGAGAACGGTGTTTTAGTCATCTTGCCCATGAGGCACGGTTCGCAAGTACCAAGTGATTCATAATCAAGTGGTTCCAAAAGTCCATCAGTATGGAGTTTCTTCATGCGTTTTACACCGATATGACCTAAACTGCCACAAATAAGTTGCACTATCATTATCAACTCTGCATCTTTTGGCTTCAACATTATGAATATGTGTATCACTACTATCGAGATTCATCAAAAATAGACCACTCTTCAAGGGTGCATGACCATAAAAGATATTACTCATATAAATAGAACAACCATTATTCTCTGATTTAAATGAATAACCGTCTCGCATCAAACAAGATCCAGATATAATGTTCATGCTCAATGCTGGCACCAAATAACAATTATTTAGGTCTAATACTAATCCCGATGGTAGATGTAGAGGTAGCGTGCCGACCGCGATCACATCGACTTTGGAACCATTTCCCACGCGCATCGTCACCTCGTCCTTCGCCAGTGTTCGCTTAATCCGTAGTCCCTGTTTCGAGTTGCAAATATTAGCAACAGAACCAGTATAAAATACCCAGGTGCTACTGCGAGCTCTAGTAAGGTACACATCAATAACATGTATATCACATATACCTTTGTTCACCTTGCCATCCTTCTTATCCGCCAAATACTTCGGGCAGTTCCGCTTCCAGTGACCAGTCTGCTTGCAGTAGAAGCACTCAGTTTCAGGCTTAGGTCCAGATTTGGGTTTCTTCTCTTGAGCAGCAACTTGCTTGCTGTTCCTTTTGAAGTTCCCCTTCTTCTTCCCTTTGCCCTTTTTCTTGAAACCAGTGGTCTTGTTGACCATCAACACTTGATGCTCCTTTTTGATTTCTACCTCCGTAGCTTTTAGCATTGCGAAGAGCTCGGGAATAGTCTTATTCATCCCTTGCATATTATAGTTCATCATGAAGCTCTTGTAGCTATGTGGTAGTGATTGGAGAATTCTGTCAATGACGCAATCATCTGGAAGATTAACTCCCAATTGAATCAAGTGATTATTATACCCAGACATTTTGAGTATATGCTCACTAACAGAACTGTTCTCCTCCATCTTGCAGCTATAGAACTTATTGGAGACTTCATATCTCTCAATCCGGGCATTTGCTTGAAATATTAACTTCAACTCCTGGAACATCTCATATGCTCCATGACATTCAAAACGTCATTGAAGTCCTGATTTTAAGCCGTAAAGCATGGCACACTAAACTATCGAGTAGTCATCAGCTTTGCTCTGCTAGACGTTCATAACATCTGGTGTTGCTCCAGCAGCAGGCCTGGCACCCAACGGTGCTTCCAGGACGTAATTCTTCTGTACAGGAATGAGGATAATCCTCAAGTTACGGACCCAGTCCGTGTAATTGCTACCATCATCTTTCAACTTTGCTTTCTCAAGGAACGCATTAAAATTCAATGGAACAACAGCACGGGCCATCTATCTACAATCAAACATAAACAAGCAAGATACTATCAGGTACTAAGTTCATGATAAATTTAAGTTCAATTAATCATATTACTTAAGAACTCCCACTTAGAAAGACATCCCTCTAATCTTCTAAGTGATTACGTGATCCAAATCAACTAAACCATGACCGATCATCACGTGAAATGGAGTAGTTTTCAATGGTTAACATCGCTATGTTGATCGTATCTACTATATGATTCACGCTCGACCTTTCGGTCTCAGTGTTCCGAGGCCATATCTGCATATGCTAGGCTCATCAAGTTTAACCTGAGTATTCTGCGTGTGCAAAACTGGCTTGCACCCATTGTAGATGGACGTAGAGCTTATCACACCCGATCATCACGTGGTGTCTGGGCACGATGAACTTTGGCAACGGTGCATACTCAGGGAGAACACTTTTATCTCGAAATTTAGTGAGACATCATCTTATAATGCTACCGTCAATCAAAGCAAGATAAGATGCATAAAAGATAAACATCACATGCAATCAATATAAGTGATATGATATGGCCATCATCTTCTTGTACTTGTGATCTCCATCTCCGAAGTACCGTCATGATCAGCATCGTCACCGGCGTGACACCTTGATCACCATCGTAGCATCGTTGTCGTCTCGCCAATCTTATGCTTCCACGACTATCGCTACCGCTTAGTGATAAAGTAAAGCATTACAGCGCAGTTGCATTGCATACAATAAAGCGACAACCATATGGCTCCTGCCAGTTGCCGATAACTCGGTTACAAAACATGATCATCTCATACAATAAAATTTAGTATCATGTCTTGACCATATCACATCACAACATGCCCTGCAAAAACAAGTTAGACGTCCTCTACTTTGTTGTTGCAAGTTTTACGTGGCTGCTACGGGCTTAAGCAAGAACCAATCTTACCTACGCATCAAAACCACAACGATAGTTTGTCAAGTTGGTGCTGTTTTAACCTTCGCAAGGACCGGGCGTAGCCACACTCGGTTCAACTAAAGTTGGAGAAACTGACACCCGCTAGCCACCTTTATGCAAAGCACGTCCGGAGAACCGGTCTCGCGTAAGCGTACATGTAATGTCGGTCCGGGCCGCTTCGTCCAACAATACCGCTGAACCAAAGTATGACATGCTGGTAAGCAGTATGACTTATATCGCCCACAACTCACTTGTGTTCTACTCGTGCATATAACATCAACACATAAAACCTAGGCTCGGATGCCACTGTTGGGGAACGTAGTAATTTCAAAAAAATTCCTACGCACACGCAAGATCATGGTGATGCATAGCAACGAGGGGAGAGTGTGATCTACATACCCTTGTAGACCGAGGGCAGAAGCGTTATATTAACGCGGTTGATGTAGTCGTACGTCTTCACGATCCGACCGATCCAAGCACCGAAACTACGGCACCTCCGAGTTTCAGCACATGTTCAGCTCGATGACGATCCCCGGACTCCGATCCAGCAAAGTGTCGGGGAAGAGTTCCGTCAGCACGATGACGTGGTGACGATCTTGATGTTCAACTGTCGCAGGGCTTTGCCTAAGCACCACTACAATATTATCGAGGATTATGGTGGAAGGGGGCACCGCACACGGCTAAGAAAATGATCACGTGGATCAACTTGTGTGTATAGGGGTGCCCCCTGTCTCCGTATATAAAGGAGCCAAGGGGGGGTGCGACCGGCCCTAGTAGGAGGCGCGCAGGAGGAGTCCTACTCCTACCGGGAGTAGGACTCCCCTCCCTTTCCTTGTCCAAGTAGGAGAGGGGGAAGGAAGGGAGAGAGGAGAGGAAGGAAAGGGGGGCTCCACCCCTCCCTCCTAGTCCAATTCAGACTAGGGGGAGAGGGGGCGCGCGGCCTGCCCTGGCAGCCCCTTCTCTTCTCCACTTTAGGCCCATGAGGCCCATTAACCCCCCGGTACTCCGGTTTTATCCGAAACTTCCCCGGAACACTTTCGGTGTCCGAATATAGCCGTCCAATATATCAATCTTTATGTCTCGACCATTTCGAGACTCCTCGTTATGTCCGCGATCATATCCGGGACTCCAAACCAACTTCGGTACATCAAAACTCATAAACTCATAATATAACTATCATCGAAACCTTAAGCGTGCGGATCCTACGGGTTCGAGAACAATGTAGACATGACCGAGACATGTCTCCGTTCAATAACCAATAGCGGAACCTGGATGCTCATATTGGCTCCCACATATTCTACGAAGATCTTTATCGGTCAGACCGCATAACAACATACGTTGTTCCCTTTGTCATCGGTATGTTACTTGCCCAAGATTCGATCGTCGGTATAGCAATACCTCGTTCAATCTCGTTACCGGCAAGTCTCTTTACTCGTTCCGTAATACATCATCTCGCAACTAACTCATTTAGTTGCATTGCTTGCAAGGCTTAGGTGATGTGCATTACCGAGAGGGTCCAGAGATACCTCTCCGACAATCGGAGTGACAAATCCTAATCTCGAAATACGCCAACCCAACATGTACCTTTGGAGACACCTGTAGAGCTCCTTTATAATCACCCAGTTACGTTGTGACGTTTGGTAGCACACAAAGTGTTCCTCCGGTAAACGGGAGTTGCATAATCTCATAGTCATAGGAACATGTATAAGTCATGAAGAAAGCAATAGCAACATACTAAATGATCGAGTGCTAAGCTAACGGAATGGGTTAAGTCAATCACATCATTCTCCTAATGATGTGATCCCGTTAATCAAATAACAACTCTTTGTCTATGGTTAGGAAACATAACCATCTTTGATTAACGAGCTAGTCAAGTAGAGGCATACTAGTGACACTCTGTTTGTGTATGTATTCACACATGTATTATGTTTCCGGTTAATACAATTCTAGCATGAATAATAAACATTTATCATGAAATAAGGAAATAAATAATAACTTTATTATTGCCTCTAGGGCATATTTCCTCCAATTACCATGTACCTGGCACTCGTGGCACCTCTTTGCAAATTTCATGGCGCCGTCAAACATGGTAGGCCAATAGTAACCAATATGTCACAATTGATAATATAATTTAGGGCTAGATTGATGCGCCCCACACACCCCGGCGTGCACTTCATTTAAGGCTTCCACAATTTCATTCCCTGCTAGATAGCTGAGGAGGATGCCATCGAAGGAACGCCTATATAGGGTATCATTTATAAATGTATAGTGAACTGACCTTTTCCGAACTCTGGACCTTTCTGCGGAGTCTAGAGGTAGATATCCCTGGAGCAAGTATTCTAGGAAAGGGCTTCCTCAGTCTCCAACTTCAATCTCGTAGATATCTGTAGTCATTGCAACTAACGTCGTCGTCTCCTCCTCCTCGGCGAGTATAGGTAGGATTATGCATTCTTCAACACGAACGTACATCATTTGATGTGAAGTTAATGACATACTAGCGGCTAAACCTGCTAAGTTGTCAGCCTTTTCATTCTGACTGCTTATAACATGCTGAATATTTAGATCAGCAAACATGGACATGAGCACTTTGGCTCGCTGGAAGTAAGGCCTTAATTCTTCTTTATTTACCATGTAAATTCCCAGTAGTTTGTTGATCACTAACTGAGAGTCACCATAAACAGTGAGTGAATCTAACCCCATATTCAGAGCTAATTCAAGCCCTATTATCAAAGCCTCATATTCAGCCGAATTATTTGAAACCGCTGAAGTTAGGGTGAATGAGTACGGGATTATCCCTTCGTTTGGCGTCACGAAGACGACTCCAGCACCTTCCCCTGATCGTCTACATGCGCCATCGAAGTACATTTGCCAACATGTACTAGCAACTGATGTAGTGAACACCTCTTCATCCGGCAAGTCATCATCTATGGGGAAATCATCGAGTATTGGATGTGTGGCTAGGAAGTTAGCTAACGCCTGCCCCTTCATGGCCTTTTGTGGCACAAACTTTATATCAAATTGCGACAAAAACATCACCCACTTAGCCAGTCTACCTGAAAGCACCATTTTATTTAAGATGTACCCGAGAGGGTCTGCTCTCGATACGAGGTGTACAGTATGCTCTAACATGTGATGGCGCAATTTTTGTGCTGCAAACACCAATGCGAGACATATCTTTTCCATGTCCGGATAGTTGCACTTTGCCCCCACGAGGGTGCGACTAAGGTAATATAGGGACATTTCCTTTCCGGACTCATTATTCTGTGCTAAAAGAGCTCCCAACGACATAGGCATGGCTGTCGTATATAGGATCAGAGGACGTTCCTTAACTGGTGCACCTAGGAATAGGTGGGTGTATAAGGTATTTCTTAATGTCCAAGAATGCATTTTGGCATGTTTGGTCCCACTCGAATGAGACACCCTTTTTCATGAGACGTGAGAATGGTTTACATCTTCCTGATAAGTTTGAGATAAATCTCCTAATATATGCTAGGTGACCTTGGAAACTCCTTAGTTCATGTAGGTTTGTGGGTGGTGGCATTTTAACGATCGCTTTTACTTTATCTGGGTCAATTTGGATGCCATTCTTTGTGACCACAAAACCAATAAATTTCCCGAAAGAAACTCCGAACGCACATTTCATGGGATTCATTTTCAAGTTATGTTCCCTCAGACCCTCGAAAACCATTGCAAGATGTTTCATATGGTCTTCTTCACGTTTTGATTTTACCACTATGTCATCAATATAACATTCAACGATTACATATAACAACCCATCTAAAACTATGGTCATGGCTCATTGATATGTTGCCCCTGCATTTTTTAGTCCAAATGGCATGACCTTATAACAGAATATGCCTTTGGGCGTTCTGAAAGCCGTTAGCTCTTCATCTTCTGGCGCCATTTTTATTTGATTATATCCAGAATATCCATCCATAAAAGAAAATATTTCATGATTCATGGTAGCATCAACGAGTATTTCAGATTTAGGTATAGGAAAATCATCTTTAGGGCATGATTTATTTAAGTCCCTAAAGTCTACACACACACGGATTTGGCCATTTTTCTTTTTAACCGGCACAATATTGGAAAACCACTTAGGATATTTAACCTCCCTAATGAATCCAGCAGCTATGAGTTTGTCGACCTCGGCTTCTATCTTGGGGAGTAGCTCGGGTCGAAATCTCCTCTGTGCTTGTTTTACTGGGGGAACATTGTCTTGCACGGCAAGTCGGTGCACCGCTACCTCTGGATCCAAGCCTGGCATTTCCTCGTAAGTCCAAGCGAAGACATCTTTGTTTGCAGAGAGGAACTTACGATATTCCTCTTTCTTTTCTTTAGACAGATGTGCACCAATAAAAATCAGGATCCTCGGCTGTCCCAATATTTATTTCTTCCAAGTCATCAATAGTTGGCTGATTACCATCCTCCATTTGTGGGGATGCCTCGGTTGGATCTACAAATTCAGTTGAGGTCATGCAAACCTCATAGCCCAGCCCATGTCTTTTTTCTTTCAAAGGCTGGCCCTCGTGTAGAGCTTCGAGTTGTTCTCGGGACAACGCCTTTTCAAATGGCGCTCGCTGCCCCCGGCCATCACACAACGATGGGCCAGTGAGAGTATCATATCCCATTCTCTGCATCATATACAAAACTCGGTTATCGTACAGAGAAATAGGCAATGACTCATCTTTATTTTCCAAGGTGATATGAACCACATTTTTATTTTTATTTTCACACTCATGGGACTCTTCTTTATCTTGCTCAATTTTATGTTGAACCAAAGGAGGTAAGAGCATAGGCATTTTGGTACCTCTTTTAACAGGTGATTTATCGATGACGCGGAATATTGGGTCACCCTCTTTCCTTTGGTCACTCGGTATATACTGATAAATCTTTCGGCCAGATGAGGATTCTGCACCATTTTTCTTTACCATGTTTGATTCAGGTACTCACTACTAGGGAAAAGGCTAGCAGCAGCGCGGGTTTTAGGTGTATCAGCAGCGCGGGGACCGGCGCTACTAATAAGGCGCTACAGCTAATAGTTAGTAGTAGCGTGGGAGAAACCCGCGCTACTACTAACTTTGTTAGTAGTAGCGTGTGCCACCGACGCTACTTCTATTACAGACTCGCGCTACTACTAATGAAGTAGTAGAAGCGTGCCTACAATACCAGCGCTACTAGTATCCTAAATACTAGTAGGGCAATTTTTTCCCAACGCTACTAGTAGCAAATTAGGAATTAAAAAAATAAAAATAGATGCAGTATTCATGAATGGAGATCAGAGACACGTCCAGTGCAAAATAAATTTCAGAGAACCATCTTAACACTTGCAGTGTTCATGGATGCAACATTCAACATCTCAATTCGAAGAGATCACGAAGACACACACAACCATCATCAAAAGGTTGGTACCTTCCCTAGCATTTCACCACCAACCTAACCAGACCACTTCTCTAGATGTATGTACAAAGCGTCGAGGTCCTCCACCTTGAGGAACTCCGGACGGTGGCGTCGTCCTCCACCTCGGTGACCTCCGGACGGTGGCGTCGAGGTCCTCCACCCCGGGGACCTCCTGCGTTGCAATCACCTAGACGATAATCTCTATGACATGGTCGCGGGGCTTCACGGTGAAGTCTGCCTCCGAGTAGTTGAAGAGCACGACTCCCATCGGGCCGCAGTAGTCCTCGTCGATCACCCTGCACCCAGTTGAGAAAGTGAAAACTTGTTAGTTCGTGCCGTTGTGCAGATCTAGTAGGGTATTTTCTTCAATTATCTGTCTCTTTTAGTCTATTATGAATCTTCAAAACAAAAAAACACCTACTAAATGCATACCCTAGCTGTACGTGTTCATGCTATCTTCTTGTTTTGGTGCATTCAAGAAATACTAATGTATTTGAGCTATATATGCTTGAAATATTTGACAGTTAACATCTGTTCAAAATTTATCATTTCATGGATAGGGAAATCGCCAACAAAGGACATCAAAAAATTGATTCCCACTGCTCTTCAAAACAACGCCGGGGTCAACGTTGACTCTCCACAGAGCACCATTTTAAATCGGGCAGAAAAATGTACACAAGGAGTGATCTAAACGCTCTTATATTAGTTTACAAAGGGAGTAGTATATAAGGATGCCCATCATCTTGTGGAAAAATGTACTAGCTACCAATAATGAACTATTCATGTTGAACAATTTAAATTCGAACAATTGTGAATAATGATTCAGCTTACACATCCTATAAACAAAATGGTCAACTCCATGATGTATCCATCAACTACCTAAACTTTAACATGGAAACCTTCCATAATATATAGACGGGAAAGAGATAGCAAAATGGATCATGCTTGAGATAGACATTCTTACTGCAAATCTTAACAGAAGACATGACCTGCCAACACCTGAGTCTCCAATAAGCAATAGCTTGAAGAGGTAATCACTGCATGGTCAAATAAGAGAATGTTAGTCTCTAGTAAACACAGTGCACAGAGAATAAAACAAGTAGTGGTGACATTTTCAAGATGATAAAAAAGGGCAGCGCGCTGCACATAGCTCCTGCTTGTGCAGGGTTCGCGGAAGGGTCCGGCCACTTCCAAAGATGATAATAAGATACAATAACTATGTACAGGCTTGGAAGATTGAAAATAAATTAAAAGAGAAATGTATTCAAGATAATAACACACAACAATTAGATGGAATAATATTGTCAGGCTTAGACAAGTAAGTAGCGACAGATGAAGGGACATTTTGTTGTTTAATATTCAGCCAAAATGCCAGTTTTGCTAAGCTAATAGATCCCTATGTACTAGTGTGTGATTACTGTGATAGAATGTAAAAATAGTTCCCCTTGCAGCATTAAGACTAGTACTATAACAACAACCAGCGCCCATTGATTCCTGCGATGAGAACCGTCTTTGAACAAAAGATCGCGCATTTGATGATCTGATACGAGCAAGTACTACAGTACTAAAGATCACGCATCTCAGAAGTTTATAATGATATTACGCTTATGGTGCCCAAATTATTCTCCATATGCCGTAGCAGCAGCCGCAAACATGATTAAGTCAGTGCTGCAAAACAATTACACATGGTGCTAAGTAAGATACCCCAGCTCCAAACATCTAAAATAGTCATTTCTTCTGTTTGGCACCTAGCAACATATCTAATGGCTACATTTAGTTTGTCTTCCGTAGGTTTCCACACGCATCCATATTTTCTCAAGCCAAGTATGCATGTATGTTGGTTAATTAATTGTGTTGTTGCAGTAAACAAGTACCCTCTACAAAATTCGTATTGAAACTTTTTTTTAAACAGCCTCTATAAGGCCGTAAACTGGCATACGAAAACAATGCGCTCAGGATACTAACTTTCGGGACAACAAACTAAAACGATGGCTGCTCTCAAACCATACATCCAAACGATGCAAATAAATACTCTACGGAAAGCTTGGAACTTGCTTTACAAATTTCATATAGAGGCAACTCGAAATTCTAAGAATAACTAACTCGTTTTTCACCTAGAAGCTGGCTGTCCAGATTTGACAGTGCAGTTTTTAACTGAACCAGATTCTTATCTGACAGAAGTAGCACCCAACAAAATGCAGATAGACATGTAACTAAATTATGTAACTAACTTCTGTAATAACTGAATTTAGCAGCAGGCAAGCACCCAACAAAATTCAGATAGGCATGTAACTAAATTCTGCAACTGAATTTCTAGCAACAAGGAAGCACCCAGCAAAATTCAGATAGGCATTATACTAGATTCTGCAATGCAATGTTTATCTTACTCAGAAGCAGAGCAGGTATCCACCAAAATTCAGTCTGACAGCTATATGTAACCCAAATTCAGACATACTACATGTAACCCAAATTCTTCTACAACTGAACTTGTAACCACCAAATTCAGACAAGAAAGCAACAAAATCAATTGGATCATCAATGAGTCACCTGCAGCACGACGGAGTTGATGACATCGGCGTATCTGACGGCGAGGTTGAGCGACATACAGCGGGCGGGGGCCATGGCGTAGCACCTGGTGCGGCCCCTCTCGACCTTGCCGAGCTTGTCGAGGTTGAGCACGACGACCATGGTGAGCATGGCGGCGACACCGGCGCCGAGGGAGTGGCCCATGAAGGTGAGCGTGTAGGCGGGGTACCGGTCGAGGAGGTCCCGGAGCAGGTCGCACTCCCTGTCGAGCACCCAGCCGGCGGCACGGAGGAGGCGTTGTGGACGTAGCTGCCGTCGAAGCGGCGCTTGCCGAGGCAGTTGTCGAGGAGCAGCGCATAGTCGGACTCGCGGCCGAGGTTGAGGCCGCGCAGCGCGAGCACGAAGTCGGCGTGCGCGTGGTCGAGGTAGACGAGGTAGGGCGTGACCCGGCCCCCCGTGTCGGCGTAGGTGCGGTGGCGCACGACATTTGAGGGGTCGAGGAGGAGGAGCGGCGCGACGAGGAGGTCGGGCGGGGCGTAGTTGGCCATGACGAGGCGGCACATCCTGGGCACGGGCGCGAAGTCGGCGGTGGTGGCGTGGCCCCAGGTGGCGCTGTCGTGGTGGCCGGAGTGGATGCACCGCTTCCACGCCCTGCGGCGGGGCGAGCCGTAGGCGGCGGCGGCGCTGGGGCGGCGGCACCGGGAGGCACGGTGGAAATGACTTAGTAGTAGCGAGGGGTAAAAACCCGCGCTACTACTATCGGGTTATTAGTAGCGCGGTTTCCTCAAGCTCGCTACTGCTAATTAGTAGTAGCGTTTGTTTTTAAACCGCGCTGCTGCTAAGATTCTGTGTATAAGGTTTTCCCTAGTAGTGAATACTACAGGCCTTGGCTTGTGTACTTTTTCAAAAGGCTCAAAGTAGAATTTGGCATCGGCGTAGAAAGATTCAGCTACGATGAATGGTCTCTTATCTGCAAATATTCTTACTGTTTCTCCAGATTGCTCTTTGTACTTGACACACTGATGGAGTGTAGATGGCACAACCTGATTTTCATGCAACCATGGTCGGCCTAACAATGCATTGTAAGATGTGGCTGCATCAATCACATGGAATCTCATGTATGTAAATAATGCTTCCATTTTTAGTACCAAAGAAATGGTACCCATGGCCTCTTGACCTGACTGGTTAAAGCCGTGAATGACCACATTTGACCGACTCAAATCCTTAGGGGAATATCCAATCCTTTTCAAAGTACGCAGAGGCAACAAATTTATGGCGGATCCACCATCTATCATTATGCGATTTGTTGGCAAGTCGTCAATCTCACCAAACATAAGAAGAGGTCTGTTATGCTTCTTTGCTCCTGACAACATGTCCTCATCCGTGAATGTAATATTTAACACATCATTTAATTCAGTTTCAGTCTGTGAGACTTTGACTCTATAATCTTCAGGAAATGACAATGCTGTAACTAGTGCCTTACGTAAATCTGAGGAAAGAGACAAAGCATCATACACAGAAAGCATAGCTAGTATTTTCTTCAAATGAGAGATTACATCATACTTGACCGACACCTTAGAAGGCGGGTCAATTGTCTCATTCTCGGTTACATATTTGTCCCTAGGCTCCTTTCTAGGTGGAGGATGTGGGTCAGCTAACTGGCAACCTGATCTAAGGTGGACCTGATCCACTTCTGGCGCATCTTCTTCAGGGAAGTGAAGAGACTCGCTATCATCCTCAAACACACCTATAGTGAGAACGTTGAATTCTTCACTAGGCGGAACCTTCATGCGCTTCGCCATATGTTGATATTTCTTTGGTACGAAGCACAGAGGAGCGACATCTTCCATCACTCGTGGTAGTACACGGCGTTTTGGCCGCTGTTCCCTCCAGTCTTGGGGTTCTTGAGAAGCTGGTACACTGGGCCATCCATCACGGCTGCAGGGAATGTGAGCCTCTCTTTTACGCTGACCCTGGGACATGGTCCTATGATCGAGGTACGGGAGGAAGCCTGATGAGATAATTGGGGTAAATTCATATCCTGATGTAAAAATCATATCATCATAAGTTGGCCTCATATTTGAAGATGCGCAACTCACCGAGCTATCTTGAAGAGTGGCAACATTTGCTGTAGCCATCTTCTTTCCTTTCTTTAAGCTTTTGAGGAGGTCAGTATCAATGGTTCCCTCATCGATCATTTTCTGTATGATATTCTTCACAACAAAGCAATCTTTGAGTGTATGGCCCAAAATGTGATGGTAGTGATAGAAATTTGGGTCATTAAATTTTGAAGCTTCTTCTGGCCTTTTGGGCCTGGGAAGTTCTATAAGACTCAATTCCTTTAAACCAGGAAAAAGGTCATCAATTTCTTCTACAGGAAAAGAATACTCCCTGTTTTGTCGTTCGCTGAGAGTTGGCCTCTTACCAACATGTGCATCTCGCTGTCCTTGGTTCCCTGTAGGTGCTCCTCTGGGCTGAAACTGTGGTTTTACTGCCGTTGTCTCCATGGCTTGTGCAGACTTGGGTTTCATTGGCAACTTTTCACGCTGACCACCCTTTTCTGTAGGCTTGTTGAACGTCATTTTTGTTCGACGAGCAACAAGCTGCATAAAATTTTCTATATCCGTGGATTTTGAAGCTAACTCTTCAAACGTGAGGGGCCTCACTCCTAGTAACTGGACAGCCACTTCCGAGCGGAGATTGTTCATGCACATGCGCACTGCTTCTGGCTCAGTTATTGGCTGTGGGCAGTGAATACTTAGGTTTCTCCATCTATTTATGAAATCAGATGCCCTCTCGTTGAACCCTTGTTCAGTTTGGTTCAACTCAGTTATGCCCACCGTCCTCTGCGTGCTATAAAACTGCTCGAGGAATGAGTTTTGCATTTGTTCCCATGTTTTATAGAGCTTGGAGGTAGCTTGTTGTACCAAGTGAAGGCAGGCCCAGACAATGTCTGTACAAACTGCCTAAGGAGAAGTGCTCCATTGTTAGCTGTATCCTGACAAGCAGCAAGGAAGTGTGCTATGTGCTCATGGGGAGATTCACTCCCATTGAACTTACTAAACTGCGCCTGCCTATAATTTGTTGGGAAAGGAACTAGGTCCACATCAGGTGGGTATGGCTTAACATACCCTGGACGCATCGAGCACTGAGTTTGCATTAATTGGGACTTTACCCCTTCAGCGATCATTCTTTGGATCGCCTCAAGGTTAAGCCATGCTCCTCCATGTTGGCTACTAGCACTTGCGCCACCACCCTCTTCATTTCCTTTGCTCTGGTTATTGCTCATATGAATTCGAAGGGCTGCTAGCTTGTCTTCCTTTTGCTGAAGTGCTGCCGTAAGGTTGGCTAATTGCTCCTCAACTGAACGAGTTTTATTCGCAGCTAGGACTTGTTCTGTATGCTCTGCACCATGGTGAAGTTCTATATCATTTTCAGAAGGACAAGGAGTGCTATATGATAGGGGATTGTAAGACCCCCCATTGCTTGACCCAAGTTCTTCATAATCTGAACCCTTTTGGCTGTGCGTCGTGCGGCGAGGACCTTCTACAACATTCTTGCGTGCCTTCTTCCTCTTGAAGTGTGTTGATGCTAATGAGGTTTTGCTATTGTTGTCTGTCACCGCTTTGACACCAACTGGCATTGCATTGAACACTTCAAATGAGTTACCTGAGACTTTCTTACGAGTTGGTGTAAGTGCATCTAGTGCCCCTTAGTGATTTTGGTGTATTGAAGACTTATAGGTTAAGGGACTAATGCGTGTGTGAGTGTACATAGGTCTATAAGTCTAGGAGGATTTTGATATTTACAGGAAAAGTCGACCCCTAAAAATGAATATCTTCGACTGAAGATTTTGGTATTTCTGAAGACTTCCATGAAGACTTTGAAAGTGAAGAAATTGGTGTGTCCGTGAAGACTTGATATTCATGCGAGAAATATGAAGCTTGAAGACTTTCATGTTCATAGTTTTGTTTTTCTCTTTCTTGAGTCATAGGAAACACCGTACTGTTAAAGGGGGTCGAGGAAATACTAAGGAAAAATTTCCATGTGATGCTCAACTCAAAATCCTACACCTACCAATCCCTTCGAGTGAAGCCATTGGAAATCTCATACAGTTCAGTCAATTTCTTCAGTGACAGAGACGAAGTTCTTCTGGTCTCTGAGAAATTTGTCCTGACTGAGGAGTTAGGAATTCGCCAGTGCGGATTGCCTACACAGTGAGGAACATGATAGCCCTGAGGATTTTACTACTCAAAATTCCGACCGTTGCTGTGCTATGCGCCAGCTGTCCCAAAATATCTATCCACCTAACGGTCATATCATTGAAGGGCATTTATGTCTTATCATGTCGGGCTGCTCCCTAGGCTATAAATAGCCGCCCCCCTACAACCACTAGCTGGTTGGATGCTCCGAGAGAAACTGACACTTGTCATTTGAGAGCAACCCATCCTCCGAGGACTTTGAGCGAAAATCATCAAGTGAGGAAAAACACAAAACCCAAAACCCAAACACCTACAAACCCCAAGTGATTGAGCATCACTGAAGAGATTGATCCTGAGTGGATCAGACGCTTGTTACCTTGAAGACTGTGCTTCTTCCAGACGATTAGGCGTCATGGTCTAGAGCATCCAAGAGGAATTGTGGATCACCGAGTGACCAAGTTTGTGAAGGTTTGGAAGTCGCCTGAAGACTTACCACGAGTGATTGGACGAGGTCTGTGTGACCTTAGTTCAAGGAGAATATGGTGAGGACTGGGTGTCTTGGACTAAGTGTCCTTGACTAGTGTCTGGGACTGTGTGTCCTCGAGTTTAAATACTCAGCCGCTCCAACTAGATTTACAACTGAGACAGCAGTTGGAACTGGTCTACCAAATCATTGTCTTCACCGAGCTTACTGGTTCTATTTCCTCAACTCTTTCATTTCCTCATAACTGTGATGCATGTTTGTTCATATCTATGTTTGAAGACTATGACTGAAGACTTTCTCAATTTCCTCAGTTCAATTTCTTCAGTCTGTTTGTCTTCATCCTGTGTTATCCTGTGATTACGCTTCCTGTACTCTGTGCCTGTCTTCATTTCATCATGATGACTATGCTTGTATTCTGTTGTGTTTACTTTTGAGTACTTATTCCGCTGCTAGTAGTTCTTCGCTAAGGAATTTCCTCACCAGCAAATTCCTCAGTGAAGAATTTCATAAAAATCGCCTATTCACCCCCCTCTAGTCGATATAACGCACTTTCAATTGGTATCAGAGCAAGGTACTCCCTTGTTCTGTGTGATTTTGGTTTAACCGCCTGGAGTTTTAGTTATGTCGACCGCAGGTATGATCAAGGTCTCTGCTGGGTGTCCTACCTTCGATGGGACGGACTACCCCTACTGGAAGAATAAGATGCGAATGCATCTTGAAGCAATTGATAACGATCTCTGGTATGTTGTGGAAAATGGTGTTCCCTCAGTCACACCTTCTCTGAATGCTGCCGATGTGAAGAGATTCAAGCAACTCGACTCTCAAGCAAAGAATATCATATGTGGCCATCTGAGCAAGGGACGGTATGGCAGAGTGAGTGCTTTGGAAACAGCAAAATTTATCTGGGACAGGTTGTCCAAAGTGAATGAAGGAGCCTCAACTCAGCGTGACTCTCGAGTTGATGTTCTTCGCAATCTCTTCAACCGCTTCAAAAGACTCGACAATGAAAATGTTCAACAAACCTTCGATCGCCTCACTGACATCTCAAATGAGCTTCAAGCACTTGGTGCCACTGACATCACTGACCATGAGGTGGTGAAGAAATTGCTGAGATCGCTTGATTCCTCATTTGACACTCTGGCATTGATGATACAAGAATGTGCTGATTACAAGTCACTTGATCCCGCTGATATTCTCGAGAGACTAAATACTCATGAATTCCAACTTGCTGAAAAGAGAGATCTCTATGGTTCAAGCTATGCCAGAACACGTGCACTGAAGGCCAAGGCAGTATCTGAGTCCGAAGATGAAGACTCTGGTAGCAGCCTTGGTGATCCTGAAGAACTGAGCCATGATCTGGCTCTGCTCGTGAAGAAGTTCCAAAAGTTCTCAAGACGTGGTCGCCTTGGAAGATCCTAAAGGAGCAATGATTCCTCATCCAATGACTACAAGAAGAGGCTCTGTCACAAATCCAAGAAACCTGGACATTTCATTCAAGATTGTCCTCAGTGGGAAAAGGAATCAAAGAAGAAGAAATACAAGGATTACAGTTCTGATGATGCGAAGAAAAATAAGAAATCCACAAAATCCTCATCATCAAAATCCTCCAAGCCTTCATATCACAAGAAGAGCATCTCCAAGAAGACCAGGGCATTCATTGGCAAGGAAATGGACTCTGAGGCTGAATCTGAAGAAAATGAGGAAGAGGAGTCATCTGAGGAGTCTGAATCCAGAGTGGCGAGCCTTGCTCTCACTACTGCATTCGTCAGCAAGTCTATCTTCAACACTGAAGAAAATGACCTCACCAACAAGGCTGATGAAGGCGATGATGACTACGCTCCCACCTATTGCTTCATCGCAAAGGGTGCCAAGGTACTCAAATATACCTCCTCTAAATCAAGTGAGAATGAATGTGATGAAAACCTTAAACCCAGCTATTCTAAACTGGCTAAGATTGCTATAAAACAACAAAGGGCTTTAGAAAAGGTTCAAAACATGCTAAATAAAAGTGATGATATGTTGGGTGAAGAAATGGATCGCACTCAAACTTTGACTGAAAATCTTCAGAGACTTCAGTCCAAGCTTCACAAACTTCAAAGTCATCATAACACTCTCATATCGGATCATGAGAAGCTTTCTTATGAATTTCTTCAAAGAAAGCAAGACCTTGAGAAGCTAAGAGTGAGTTATGAAGATCTTTAGAAGGAGCGCGATTCATTACTTGCTCAACAAATCCGCGCATCTCAGGAAGAATTTGTTCCTCCATACTTGAAGTGCATTGAACGTGAATATGCTAATTCTTCACCTGAATGTTCAAATGCTGCTAATGTTTCAAATTCTTCACATGCCTCTACCATCACTAATTCCTCATCTGAGGACATTGCTAGTATCACTGACGATGCAGGGCTGAAGGAATTGTACACGACAGGCATGTACAAAATCCTCAAAGGGCATCAGGCTCTTTGTGATTTGCTTAAAAAGCAGATCCTCAACAAGAACCCTAGGAAAGAGGGTATCGCCTTTGAGAGGAAACTCAATGCTGATGGTACATATTGGAAGCCTGAACAGTACCCCAAAACTACATGGGTTGCTGCAAAGGGACCTCCAGTTGATCCATCTAACTTATCTGGATTTGCATGTGAATCTCCTCATTCTGATGATGAGTCAATTGACTCCAACTATAAGCTATTCAAAAGTCAGAATGGTGAAGTATTTGCTAGATATGTAGGCACTAACTGCAGGAACGGCTCCCCTATGAAGAAAATCTGGGTTCCCAAAAGATGTCTTGATAATATTCAGGTGAATGTCATCATGACGCCACCTGTGAAGAATAGGAACCCCAGATCAAATTCTTCATACGGACCAAATTCCTCATATGGAGCAGAGTCCTCATATGAACATCATCGTGCTAACCCGTCTGTTTCGCAGGGAAGATCTAAGGATTATGGATATGTGCATTATTCTTCAAATCATTATGTCCATAAGTCCTCGAAGAATTTCTCTGCATACTCTTATGCTTACTCTAACCCCTCTTATGTGAGACGAAATGGACTGGCTTCCATGCCATCATTTTCGTATGGAGCTTGCAGAATGATGAACTCTTTGCCACCCCTTCAGATGTGGGTGGTGAAGAAAAAGAACTAATCTCTTCTGCAGGGTCAGGTCTCCAGACGCACGTAATCATCTGAAGAATTTGCTGGAGACCTGAGCATGCCTGATAGGACGCAGGCTAATCATGAAGAAATGAACTTTCATTTCTCACGTCCTCATATTGCTTTATCAGTTCTTTTACTTGATGAAATTGATCTGATGAATTGATGTCATATTCTTCACTGATGAAGTATATGAGTTTGTAAGATGCACTAATTCATCTGCAGGATGATCAACCCAAAGCCACTGAGTGGGTCCTTGATAGTGGATGTACAAACCACATGACTGGTGACAAGAATCTATTGATGGATGCTCCATTATCTCCGTCGCATCTGAAGCATATCATCTTTGCTGACAAAGGCAAAAGTCAGGCATTGGGTCTAGGTAAGGTTGCGATTACAAAGGATCGACACATGGACAAAGTCATGCTTGTTGAGTCCTTAGGATACGACCTTATGTCTGTCTCAATGCTTTGTGATCTTGATATGGTTGTTGTCTTTGGCAAGTACCGTCGTGTTGTGGTTATGGAAGCTGACAATTCCAAAGTCTTCGAAGGCTTTAGGAGAGGAGACCTGTATATTGTTGATTTCTCTACAGGACCACAACCAGCCGTGTGCTTACTTGCAAAAGCTTCAGAAGGCTGGCTCTGGCATCGACGACTTGGTCATGCAGGCATGAGGAATTTGCACACGCTTGCGAAGAAGAAGCATGTCATTGGCATCGAGAATGTCAAATTCCTCAAGGATCACCTATGCGGAGCCTGTGAAGCTGGGAAGATGACCAAGGCCAAGCATCCAGCGAAGACTATCATGACCACCACTCGCCCATTTGAATTGCTTAACATGGATCTCTTTGGTCCTAATCATTATTATGCTATCTCAAATGAAGCATCTCAATATGGCTTTGTTATTGTTGATGATTATTCTCCTTACACATGGGTACACCTTGTAACTTACAAACATGAAGTGCAGGAAGTCTTCAAACGATTTTCCTCGAGGTCTTCAACCAACTTTGGTGTGAAGATCAAGCACATCAAAAGTGAAAATGGCACTGAGTTCAAGAATTTTGATCTTGATGACTATATTGATGAACTTGGTATCACTCATGAGTTATCTGCTCCTTACACTCAGCAGAACGGCGTCGTGGAGCGCAAGAACAGGACTCTTGCTGAGATGGCTCGCACTATGCTTGATGAATACAAAACGCCTCGTCGTTTCTGGACTGAGGCAATTGATACTGCGTGCCACATCATCAATAGAGTATATCTTCACAAATTCTTCAAAAAGACTGCCTATGAACTCCTCACTGATAAGAAACCCAATGTAAGTTATTTCAAAGTCTTCGGTGCTAAATGTTGGATTAGAGATCCTCATCACAACTCAAAATTTGCACCGAAAGCACATGAAGGTTTTATGCTTGGTTACGGAAAGGACTCGCACACCTAAAGAGTCTTCAACAACGTTCTTCACAAAGTTTTTGAAACTGTAGATGTGTGGTTCGATGAAACTAATGGCTCGCAAAGAGAGCACCTACCTACTGTGATAGATGAACCAGCACCTGAGGAAACTATCAAGTTCAAGGCTACTGAGGATGTCATTCCTACTGAAGAATCTGCTGAAGAATTCATTCCAAAACATGAAGAACGTCGAGCTAATGCACCTGAAGAAAATGCTGAAGAAAACGCTGATCAAACTCTTCAACGACAACCAGCTCATCCTCGCATTGCAAAAGAAGTGCAAGTTGAAAAGAACATCAATGACATCAAAGCGCCAGGTCCTCTCACACGCTCAAAAGCTTCACATTTGTCTAACTTTTCTGGGTAGTATGCTTTTGTCTCTATTACAGAGCCCACTAAGGTAGATGAAGCATTTCTAGAGCTTGAGTGGATTCAGGCCATGCAAGAAGAATTACATCAGTTCGAGCTCAAGAATGTCTGGGAACTGGTCAAACGTCCAGATCCTCGCAAGCACAATATCATCGACACAAAGTGGATCTACCGCAACAAGCAAGATGAAAATGGCCTTGTGGTGAGGAATAAGGCACGACTTGTAGCTCAAGGCTACACACAGGTTGAATGAATTGATTTCGATGAAACTTTTGCACCTGTTGCTAGACTTGAGGCTATTTGCATATTACTTGCTTATGCTAACCATCATGATATCACTCTATATCAAATGGATGTGAAAATTGCATTCCTCAATTGTAAGCTTGAGGAAGAAGTATATGTTGCTCAACCCTCAAGTTTTGAAGATCCAAAGAATCCTGACAAAGTCTTCAGACTCAACAAGGCCCTCTATGGCCTCAAGCAGGCCCCACAGGCTTGGTATGATACTTTGAAGGAACTCTTCATGAAGAAAGGCTTCAAACCCGGTTCACTCGACCCTACTCTTTTCACTAAATCTTATGATGGTGAATTGTTTGTGTGCCAAGTATATGTTGATGATATTATCTTTGGCTGTACTGACCAATGTTATAGTGATGAATTTGCCTATATGATGAGTGAAGAATATCAAATGTCTAGGATGTGAGAGTTGAAATTCTTCTTAGGTCTTCAAATTCGTCAACAATACAATGGCATATTCATATCTCAGGAGAAATACCTCAAGGATGTACTGAGGAAATTCGGCATGCAAGATTGCAAAGGCGTCAAAATTCCTATGCCCACAAATGGCCATCTGTGCACTGATGAAAATGGTATTGACTTCGATCATAAGGTATACCGCTCCATGATAGGTTCCTTATTATACTTATGTGCATCTAGGCCAGATATAATGCTTAGTGTTTGCATGTGTACCCGATTTCAAGCTGCACCGAAGGAATCACACCATAAGGCTGTGAAGCATATTCTTCGATATCTAGCTCACACACCAACACTTGGATTATGGTACCCCAAGGGCTTGGCTTTTGATCTTGTTGGATACTCTGACTCTGACTATGCGGGTGATCGTGTGGATCGCAAGTCAACATCTGGTACATGTCATTTCCTCGGACAATCTTTGGTCTGTTGGTCCTCGAAGAAACAGAACTACGTATCACTATCTACTTCTGAAGCTGAGTACATTGCCGCTGGTTCTTGTTGTGCCCAATTGCTATGGATGAAGCAAACTCTCAAGGACTACGGCGTCAACATGAAGAATGTACCTCTCTTCTGTGACAATGAGAGTGCCATCAAGATTGCTCACAACCCAGTTCAGCACTCGAAGACAAAGCACATTCAGATTCGTCATCATTTTCTTCGTGATCATGTGTTGAAGGGCGACATTTCTATTGAGCATGTGAAGACTGAAGAACAGCTAGCTGATATTTTCACAAAGCCCTTGGATGAGAAGAGATTTAGCAAGTTGCGGTGTGAGCTAAATATCTTAGAATCTTTGAATGTTCTTTGAAAAGGACACTCATCCTAACACTTATGCAAAATTGATGACTTAGATGTGCAACACATGAAGAAACGTTTTTCTTTAATCAATGAAGAATAACACTCTTAGTGTGAAGAAATTAACGAAGAATTTGATTCTCAGAACCCTACGATAATTGTACGCGGTATCTGAAATCATCATTCTTATACGGTGGGTCACGCCACCACCAAAAGTTGAAATTCCTCAAATTATTCATATTCTTCAACTTTGCATAGTCTTCACTGGTTCCGTCGTTTTTCTTCATTGGCTATATATATATATGACAGGGCTATTCTGTTACTAGTAACAGAATAATATTTTGTTACCCTCGGCTCGATATAGGCCCTGGTTGAATCTGGACATATCACCCACCTGACGCAACGCGATGCCGCCGCCGGCCGCTCGCCCCACCCTACCCGCACGCTGCCGCCACCGGCCGGCTGCCCCTCCCTCCCCGCGCGCTGCCGCCACCAGTCGGTCGCCCCTCCATACCAGCGAGCTGCTGCCGCCGGCCAGCTGCCCCTCCCTCCCCGCGTGCTGCCGCCACCGGCCGCCCGCCCCTTCCTACCCGCGCACCACCGCCACCACGTCTGTTGTCGTCCTGCACCGCCCAGCCAGCCTCCTTCCGCATCACCGGTGACCTCCTTCCTCCAGCTTGCCGCCACCCACCCTCGGGTCCGTACGCCACCGCCCACCCCCAGGTCCGCGCACTGCCGGCCATCCCCGAATTCGCGCGTCTCCAGCCATCCCCAGATCCCGCGCCACCAGCTGTCGCCTCCCACACACGCGCCACCTACGGCTGCAGGGGGATCCGCGGGGTTGAGATTGTTCCTCTCGGCAGTACACCTGCACGCTCCGTCGTCGGTCACGAGAAGAGCTGCGTGCAGGGCACCCTCGATCCGTTCAACGATCTGGTAGCCGGCGTCCTGGTTCCTTCCCGCATCCGTCGTACTGGTTCACGCACCATCATCGTCGGTCTTTTTCCGGTTTGAGATAGTGAGCGCCACCTGGGAGGACTCTCTGTGAACAAGGCTGCACCATCGACGGCCTCCTCCACCAGTATGTCTACTGCCACCTCTCGATCGTAGTTCCTCTCCACCATTAGAAGCTCCATCCTCTCATCACCTGTCTGTCCCCATACATGCTAAAAATTTGATGGCAAAGCTGATGCAATTTTCATCCATTTTCTGAAGAAAACTGAACTTGGTCAGAGTAAGAACAACTTCAGTTGATGATTGCGGGTTGTGTTTGGAGCTGGATGTGTTTGGAGTTGCTCCGCTATATTTCTTTATTGGTTCAACAAGATAATTGCTCTAGATTTCATTTTCTAATATAATGTTAAAATTCCACTAGATGGAAAATTCTCTGTGTTAGCTACATCAGTACTGCTCAGTATGACAAGTAGCAGTACTAATCAGTACAACTTACACAATATTAGTACCGATCAGTACTATTCTTAATGTTAAAAGTAACATCCATATAGTACTGATGAGTTGTACTGACAAGGATGCCGTCTACAATTCTGAACTTATTGTTGAGTCGTACTAGTACCGATTCAAATAGGAAGCAAGTGTCACATGAATCCTTAATTGAATTGCAAGCAAGGTTGTAATGAGACCCTGGAAAATCACTATTTATTTTATCCTTGGTTCTTAGGAAAGCATGGAAACAATTCTCTGTGTGGTAGAGTATCAGTTCATGTGGAGAAGAACATGTTTCCTACATGAAAAAAAATATTATCAGTTCAATGTGTATTTTGTCATTAGTTCATACAAAATAGTCGTAAAAAATATTTTGATGTGTGTTAGAGAGAGCTCGACTTTATATTATATGGTAGCTCACTCATTGCACAATTGCACAGCATTTTGGCAAGAAAATTCACATCAGTTCAGGGGCGCCTGCATCACGACCTCGCCGTGTCACCATAATCTCTCCTTGATTAGCCACCGGACGAGCCCCTCCTCACACTTTGGCAAGCTGTCACTTCTTGATCCTGTGCCTGGATCCCGTCTACTTCTCTAGGCCTAGAAGTTCTTGCTATTTCCCTGCAACAAAGAAACAATTCTATAAATTTGCTCCTGATTTCATTTAGTTCATGCTGATTTTAATTGAAAATCTCATTTTGTGATTGATTAAATTTTCGAGCACCATACTCCCATGATGTAGGTCTACCGTATTCCATTGCTGGACTATGCCTTCTACCGGCAGCCCCAAAACAAACCTCAAGTCTCATACTTGTTCCTATTTTTTGCAGGATGCAGCAAAAAGCAAGATTCACAAGTTCATCTTATGGATGCTTTTCAATACATCTACTTCCCGTTGGTAAGTCAAATTTATTCTCTGCTTCCATCTTCCTATAGCACAAACATGTGCTTGTGGTTATGCCTGATAATGATTTTGTACACAAAATGGCTTATGGGATATGAGGATAATGTGTATAAAAAATGATTTTTGGTTAATATTTTGTATGATCCATTTGACAGAAAAGATTCCTGTTATTTGTGGAGTTTATACAACTCTTCTGTCATCATAGCTTATTCATGTTGGTAGTCCAGGTGCAAACACAAAATTAAGTTTGTGTGCATCTACAGGGAAGGTTCGCCTACAAAATAGAGTTCACTTCGGTTAAAAAAAGTAAATTTTACATAAAAAATGTTCTTGAAAGTTCAACTACAGTCACTAAGAAAGTTCGTACACTTTATTTTCAGGAGTGTACATCTTGCGCATGCTGCTACTAATCTCAACTTATTGTCCAGTCATACTAGTACTGATGAATATCGAATTGATGAAAAATGTAGTATTACAAGATATTGTAGTACAAGACAATGCACATGATAATGCTCAGGCTTGATGGTTAGATATTGTAGTCTCATAAATACGTGATAATGCTGCCATGATCTATTAGATAACTCATCTCAGCATGATAATGCTGCCATGATTTATATAATTTTGTAAAGAAGATCTATATGTGCAAGTTATCTGATAAAAGAAAGAAGAAAATCCAATTGCAAATTTAGGGAAACATGTGTACCTTGAGAAAAGTTTACAAAATAAATGCTAGGAGGTTCATTTCGTGTTCGTTTAAATGTCTTCAGTGCAAATGTGGAGGGACGGTAAGTTCTACTACCAGTCTACGCCAAGTTCAGGGGCATTGCCACTAATGGAAAGGACAATGAATAAACGACGTCGGATCATAGGTCGAAGGAGGCCGGGTCAAGGCACCATGACTGGTTGTTGTTGTATCTTAGTGTCGTGCTTGTTGATGTGTTGACTAGCAGATCAATATATATGCATGTTGTTTGCTTTTGACATGGTAAAAATAAACTATTGGTACAAATTCTAGTTTCTATATGACAAAAGTTCATTGAGAAAAAAAATCAGTTCAATGGATACGTTGTATCTGTTTATCACATATACTTGCGGAAGAGTTCAAAATGTTCTTCCCTTTCTGGAAATTACATGTGATTATTCATTTATTTTTAGGCCATACAAACAACAATAACTCATTAGTCTTGTATGGCTGAATTTCTTTTCATTTGCTCGTATAACTGGAATGCATCTTTGCTTGTATTATCTCTTGTAACACTAAGATATATTTTTTATGTTGGCATGTCTTTAGGAGCGCCCTGGCCGATCACAGCTACCACCGCAGGCCGTTCAACGCTACCTCCGCAGGCGGTTCATCGCAAAAACAGCGACCTGGATCCCGCTGGTTCCCACCAGCAACGCCCGTTCGAGCACGTCGTCACTCTCCTGCTGCAGCGTGGCTCAGCTACTGCACTTGGTGGAGGTCAGAGCCTTTCCTCTAGTTTCCTCTAGTTTTGAACTTCATGGATCCTTAGTGCCTGAAAGCATTGAACTTGCTGATCCTTCCTTCCTAAGGAAGATGCATTCTGGGTATATCAAAAGCCTGCTGGAGGAGTCACGGGGTCGAGGACCTCCTGCTTAACAGTACAACTCCTTGTTTTGTGGCCGGTCACTCAAGGAGCTGAGTGCAGGCCGCAGTAAGTACATGAGTACTAATATTAGGATATATGTTGTCCCAGTAAGTACATGAGTACTAATTAGCAAGTTTGATTGCTTCTGAAAACTGAAAATGTCAGCTTGTACTGATGCATTCAAAAAACCTGTTGTGTGTTTTCAGGAAAAAAACATTTGTTGGGTTTTTGGTGGCCAAGTATTATTGATATGGAGATGAATAACTATGCGGATGCGCTCCTATTGTTTTTCTGGAAAAAAAACAAGATGCCATGTTTTTTTACTTTATGAGCTTTCCAATTTGCATACTTCAAAGTTGCTGCTTGCTCCCACCCATGAATTGTGCAATTTCAATGGGTGTCGTTGAGCATGTTCGGAAGTATGCCCTTCGTGCAAAAGTGTGAAGTTTTGTCAGTATTTTGTATATTTCATTTGACAGAGGCTTCATGTGGTAGAGGCTTCATGTGTATAGTTCACTCATTTTTTTCTCTGAAACTATGAGTTGATGATAGATTAGAGATGAGTTGATGGTGTGGGTTCAGGTAGTGAGATTTGTAGCTAGTTTGTTTACTTGTTTAGGTGGTTGCAAGGGCATTCTATTTGATTACAGTTAGGCTACCATTTAGTATTGTGGTACTCCGTTGCAAGAAAATTGTGGTACTCCGTTGCCACAATTTCTTTTTCTCCTCTCTTGGGAGAAGGTGTGATTTTTGGACATTGACATACATGTTGATTGTTCTTTCTGGGCGGTGTGTGCTGATTCAAGGGCGTGATGGAGGTTGGTAACAGGGGCGATTCGGCCATGGAGGTGGAGGCAGAAGTGAGCCTGTTCGCGGCGGAGACCTCCGGTTCCCCGGTCCCCAGCGGCGTGGGCTCATCGACCAGGCGGCTGGGCCTCAAGAACAGCATCCAGACCAACTTCGGCGATGACTACGTCTTCCAGATTGCTTCTTGGTAGGCAGATAAGAACAGAGAATGGTGTAGCTTCAGTCTAGCTTCCAGCAAGTTTTTCCTTCCCGTTGCTCATAACTGAATGAACCTGTTGATAAAAATACATGTTACGGTACTTGATATATATAGTTGCATCTAATTTCGTACATCTCATGACAAGCCAGGAGATCTCAACGCTCGTAGTGTCCCTATCAACAAACACACTCAAGTTCTATGCTCCTGCAACTGGACAGTATTTGGGGGAATGCACAGGCCATAAGGGGAGTATCCATGAGATTGCCTTTTCAGCTCCGTCTTCGCTGCAAGTGATATGCTCTTGCTCTGGTGATGGAACTATCAGAGCCTGGGACACAAGGAGCTTCAAGCAGGTCCCCCCTACCACTTTGTGATTTTTGAATACTCATGTTGGTTATACATGGTTACTTTCTTTTAATATTATATAAATTTCGAGCCATCACTATGTTTCTCAGTTTCTGTATGGTAAATATTTTGTACTTTCATTAAGTGTTAATTCTTGTGATGCTTGGTTTGGATCGAGGTTGGTTCATTCTTGTAATTCTTGTTCTTGTTTCTACCTCAGCCAATAAGTCGTATCCGTGTACAAATTTCTAATTTCTATTGCTATTAGTTCAAATGATCAATTGCTATAAGTTCCCCTGATATTGTCCCATCAGTACACATTTCTAATTTCTATTGCTATTAGTTCAAATGATCAATTGCTATAAGTTCCCATGATACTGTCCCATCAGTTCAAGTAATCATTGTTGTCTTGTTTAAGCCGTTTAAGTACAAAATTACTAGTGTTGATCTTTGTGCAGTGATCAGGCCGTTCAGCTCTGCTACCGCAAGCCGTTCACCTCTGCCACATGAGGCTGTTCAACGATGCAGCGCTCATCATGTTGTGTTTTTAAAGTACATGTTTTGCGTGCTTTCTAGTTCACCTATTTAACGATTCTATAGTACACTAGGCGTTTGTGTTATGCCTTAATAAGCATTTGAGAAAACCTTGTATGGATCGAAACTAGCATATGTTTTGTTCTATTCTTGTAAATAAAGCTCCACTTTCGTTTTGTTTGAAGTTATTTGGCAAAAAATAGTATATGTTCTACTGTAAAAGGCATAAAATGTCTTGATGCATGCTAGCAGAAATCTGAAATACACTCAGTTCAGTTCCTATATTTTATTTCAGTTCAATTTAGAACTATTTGCAACTGTTCAGACTTGAGTGTTCCTATATTTTATTTCAGTTCAATTTTGAAGTATTTACAACTGTTCAGACTTGGTTTACAACGGAAAAACATTTGGAAGTTTAGCGAGGGAAAATACTTGTTAGATTCATTTGAAAAGTGTCGTATAGTTCAACTGTTATATATAATAAATTCATAATGAAATGTGGGAACAATTCAATATGTGTGTGTGTTAAAAACATAACAGTACAGAGAAATTTGTTACGTACTCGTCGAAAAAAATCGCATCAGTTTGAGAATGGAAAAAAAATTGGTGCCAATAAAGTTCGAGGGAAAAACAACTTTAAAAGGAAACGTGAGAAGCTCACAAATTAATTATGTGACGTTGACGTCCAAGTTCTACAACTGATCCATACAAACAAAAATGGTGGTCCGTTCTACAAAGGAAAAATGGTTTAATTAAAATATTGATCAGTACATGTTAAAAACGGTGGTCCGTTCAAAATAAAAGAAATGACAGAAATTCAAATTGTAAAAGTTCAAGCAAAAGGAAACCCCATGCAATTCAAATGGTAAAAGTACAAGTCATAAAATAAGAGAAGTCCAGGACATCGTTGTAAAAAAATGTTTAGTTCAAAAAAACATTTTCTTTTTGAAAAAAATATCATTCAGTTTGATGATATAAATCATGCAAGTACAGGGGCGACAATACAATAACATTCAGTTCAACAATATAAACCATGCAAGTTCGGGGCTAGGATATAGTAAACCGTTGAAAATTTACGAGAAAAATATTACCCAAAAAACAGAGCAAAGTCTAATTAGTGAAAACACGCTCAGTACAAACCCATGCAAGCATCAGTACAAGTACCCTTTTTCGGAACCATTCAAAATTACTCTACAAAAAATAGCTCAGTACAAACATACATATATATCAGTACGACTACTCTGTTTTTCACACGAGAAAGCAGCAGGATCCGTCATGCCGTATTCAAAATTACTCTTAAACGGTTGCGAAGTAGAGAAAACGTTCAACATGACTAAGTTTCGCATTTTCGATAGCTATCCAACGGTATATTATTTGCCATATTTCGACAAACTTTTTAAAAAAATGGCGTTCAAAATCAAATTTGACCGTATTCAAATTCGTTTTTAAACCGTAAGGAATTAGAAAAACATTTCTATACGAAAAAGTTGCGCATTTTACATAGCCTTCCAACGCCGTATCATTTGCGTCAATCTGACAAACCGTTTGCAAAAAAACGCGAAAATACGTTTCGCCCAGAATTTCACCTTTTTCAAATTACTTTTAAATTATATAGAATTAGAAAAAACAATACATATATGGAAGATGCGGATTTTCACCAGCTTTCCAACGCCATCTTATTTGCTCAATTCCGAAAAACCGTTTGAAAATTGAGTCCAAAATACGATTCACGTTTTCGGTTTTGAAAAAAATGGGTTTTTCAAAACTGCTCTTAAACCATAATGATTTTTTAAAAACGTTCAATATACTTGAAATATGGTTGTCAAGAGCTTTCCAACGATATATTACACGCCACGTTCCGACAAAAAAATTACAAAAAGTTTTTGAAGTAAAGAAGACGATCTGTTAAACACAATTGAAAGCATCAGTTCAACCGCTTCGAAAACATAAGTACAACCACTTGAAACCGTCAGTTCAAAAAGGGTAACAGGATAATATTCTGTTACGCGTAACAGAATAGCCCAGATGTGTGTGTGTATATATATATATATATGAGTTTACGTCCTCTACAGCATTCACTTATTTCTATTTCTTCAAGTTGGTTTTCTGCTAAGTGAATGTGATCGGACCCTTCCCCTCTATGCTATACTCAACCCAATCTGTTCACAAATTCTTCATGTGCGTTCTATTTGAAACTCGTTCAAAATCTTCACTATGTCCTTGTGAGCTGAAGTAATTGCGAACGGAACTTTAAAACCTATCTTATCGAAATTTTCGGTCTTGCCGCTCAAACCGTTCCGCATCCCACGATACACTTATCCGCTCACCCACGATCTAACACGATCTCCACCTCTCACTACGTGGGTGACACATGTCATGCGAATGAGAAGGGTCAGGGGCACGTTCGTCCAATTTCTTCGGGCGAGCAGTTTTTCACCGTGGCTATAAATACCCCTCCTTCCCTTCCTCACTTCTTTTACTCCGCTCGATCTCTCTCTCCAGCTCGAGCTTCTCAAACCCTAGCGTCGCCGCTACTTCATCACCGCCGGTGAGGAAGAGCTTCACTGCCTCGACCTCGTCGCCGACGTACTCGCGCCGACCGCGGACATCTTCACTCCGCCGCCGCCGTAGCCGTCTTCCTTCACCAAGTTAGGGCATGGAAGATCTGCACGGATGAACTTCACATCTCCTCACTCCAGTTCATCGTGTTCTTCGTCCAGGGTAAATAAAAGTTACTTTTACTGCCCTCGTTGATTCGAATGATTATCTACAAAATCTTCAAAAGTGTTTTTCTTCATATCTTCACACACTGAACACCTCACAAGTCATTTGTTCTTGATTCGTTTCTCTGAGCATCATTTTTCTTCAAGATTCCTCAATTGTGTGGATCTTCGATCTATAGAACTCTGGAACCTAAGACAAAGAATGCTTAGTGAAAATCTTCAAGACTCATCTGGTCAAATTCCTCAAACTTGTTCATTTTGAAAAACCATCTGAGAACGCATATGACCTCTCCAAATTCCTCGCAACTATACTCTGTTCACATGTACACATGTCAGCTGCTGAATCACTAGGTTCTCATCAACTTAACTCATTTGCAGCGTTCCTCGAAGAAAAGTTGCATACTTCTTCAGAGAATTCAATTGTTCAAATTTCTCAACTGAAGAAAATGGCTGATGGTAAAAGGCCACAGAAGGGAGGAAAGAGGCCTGAGGTAAATACAGCGTTTGAAATCTCTGGTGACATATATGCTGGGTACTGCACACCTACTGAGGAAACCAAGAATGAGCGCAAAGTACGCATTCAGAAGATAGAGAGGAGATTGGCAAGAGAATGGAGGGAGTACAAATATGTCACTCCTAAGTATATGAAGAAATTCGCACTCAATCCTCCATGCCCAAGAGCACCACTGGCACTTGGCCAAATTGCTGATCCCACCAACCTCAAGCGAGGTGAGGACTATCCTGATGAATGGGCCAAGCGCCAAGGCAAGTTGGCTAAGGAAGCCAAAGAAGCAGTGAGGAAATTCAATGAAGACTCTGCCGCTGCTGCTGCCTCTGCTGAGGCCTAGGCTATCAAGCCAAAGAAGGCTATGTCAAAGAAGCCTGCGCGCAAGCCAAGTGCTTCATTAGCAATGCCCTCACGGCCAATTCCTCATGCTGCTCATGTTCCTCCAAAGTCCTCAGCTCCTCCGCCAAAGCCTTCAGCTGTTCCGACCAAATCCTCAGCACCTGTGCATCTCGCTTCGTGCCAAAGGACTGTCGGCATCTCCATTGACTCAGGTGTCTTAGCTAGTTCCTCAGCTGCACCAAGTTCCTCAGCTGGCCCCTCACTGCTCAAGACAAAGGCCACTGCTGGACGAGGTCCACGCCCAAGTCCTCAAAAGAAGCAAGTCGCTTTCCAAGTGCCGTCTGATGAAGACGAAGCTGATGATGATGAACTTGCAGAAATCATCAGAGACAGGCAATTCAGGGCTGCTAGAGCCAAAGGATCAGAGGTGCCGCTGCTTTTGGATCCCAAGCTGATCCTCGACTACATTGATGATTGGCACAAGGACCCCAACACTCCCTTGCCTGACTTCAAGTTGACTCCTGGCCAAAGTCACATGCTGACCCACTTCATTCAAGAAGAAAAGTGGAAATTTGAGAAGGCCAGGCAGATCAAGAAAGCGCAGTACATGAAAGAGAGCTATTTGAAGAAAAATGCTGTCTCTATGACAACTGAAGAACTTGTCACTACTCAGACTGAGATTAAGAAACTCAGTGATGACTTTGAAGCATATCGCGCTGATTGGCTTGGAGCCAAGGTTCATTTTGTGAAACTTGCGAATAACTTCACTTCCAATGTTGCAGCCCCAACGCAACAGGAAATTCCTCAGGCTGAAGCATCTGCTCAGCCTACTGAAGAAAATGCCAGCACCGCTGATGACAATCAGGCTGCTGAAGATAATGTGAGTTCCAGGACTGATGACTGCATTCCAGCCGCTGAAGAAATTGCCAGGGCACCCACTAGTGGTGTGCCTGAAGAAACTGAAGAACTCAGGGCAACTGCATCAGTTGTGCCTAAAGAAAATCAACCGGATTCCTCAGCTGCTCATGCACAAACTTCAACTCCAATCCTTCCATCTGCATCGGATGTGAAGAAGACCAAGGCTGCAGAGCGTGCTGCAGTGAACAAAAGGAAAGCATCAGCTGCTTCAGATTCTTCAGCTCCGAAGAAAATGAAGCCTATGACAAGTTCATTTGCACATCCGATTGATGCTGTTCCCATCTCAACCAGGCCATCAAAGGACCTTGTTCCTTTTGATGAAGAATATGTGATCCCCAGCGGATCCGATGAAGCAACTCATTCTGCTGCTTCGTCTGAACCGTTGGATGAAGAAATTGAAGTGGATGCGATCCCTTCAACACCTATCATCTCCTCGCATATGCCTCAGTTCACAGCTGAAGAGGCTGGCGTTGAAGAAATGGAAGATGATGATGTGGACATTGGCTGCTCCACACCCGTAATCAGTGATGAATTCTGGGAAAGTCAGCATCCAAACTCTCCAATGTTCACTCCTCTACAGCAAATTCCTCAGTCCCCCACACAAACTGTTCACATGGGCTCTAAAGAAACTCATCCCACTGCATCTGTCCATGAGGAAATTCCAGCCACTAGCGCTGATGAAACTGCTGCTGCTGAACAACCAACTACGCAGACTTCCACTGAGGAGGAACAAGAAATTCCTCAGCCTAAAGAACCTGCGATTGAGATTCCTGAGGCCGTGATACAACTCACAAACACTCCTCTGCCGAAGCCAAAGGATCCATTCTCACGCAAGCAAAAGTTTAAGGCTGATGATTTCTTTGGCGAGCACGTATTCTTCGAAGATTACAACCCATATGACTCTGCTCGCATTAGGAAGAGGCATTTCTGGACTGCTAGTCAAGCCAATTTCTATTCCTCAGTGCTGTTCAACAAGGAGAAGATTTTCTACCATGAGCATATTCCTCACGTGGATATGGAATCTCTGCCGTGCTTCGCACCAGTCCTCAGTGTTCTTCACGATGCTGGGCTGCTCAACTTTTGCTCTGACATCTGCGATTGGAATGAAGAACTGATTCTTCAATTCTATGCAACGCTGCACATCACCGGAGATGTTGAAGATGTGAATTCATGGGTGCTCGACTGGATGTCTGAAAACACTCACTACACTGCACCAGCCTCTGAATTGCTTCGTGCTCTACCACTCAGTCCTCCCCTTGAAGAAGCTCGCTGCATCTACAGTGAACCTGAGCTCACACATCATTACATGCAGGTGCTGATGAAACCTTTGAAGCCAGGTCAAGCACCAAGAACCAAATTCCTCATGAAGGAATTGCTGTACGTGCCCAGAACTGTCTATCGTATTCTTACGAGGACAATCAGTCCTATCAAAGGCCATGACTCATCTGATGAGGAAATTGTTGGCATCATGAAGAATCTAGTATTCAACATCATTCATGGCATTCCTGTCAATTATCACGATTTCTTCATGAGGACTATGGCCAATGTTGCACTGTCTCTGTTTGAACTGAAGCCTTATTGTAACACCCCGGATATAACTTTCCCAATTTATACTCCAACTCTTGCCATTTCCGGCGTTAAGTTATATTTATTTCTCGGGTTCGGGTCTTTGTCTCCGTGTGTTGTTTTCGTTTTCATGCATCTCATATCATGTCATCATGCGCATTGCATTTGCATACGTGTTCATCCCATGCATTCGAGCATTTTCCCCGTTGTCCATTTTGCATTCCGGCGCTTCGTTCTCCTCCGGTGGTCATTTCTAGCTTTCTTTCATGTGTGGGGATTAAACATTTCCGGATTGGACCGAGACTTGTCATGCGGCCTTGGGTTACCACCGGTAGACCGCCTGTCAAGTTTCGTACCATTTGGACTTCGTTTGATACTCCAACGGTTAACCGAGGGACCGAAAAGGTCTCGTGTGTGTTGCAGCCCAACACCCCTTAAATTTGGCCCAAAACCCACCAAACTCTGCTCCATGTCCTAGAGCGTTCGATCACGATCGCGTGGCCGAAAACCGCACCTCATTTGGACTCTCCTAGCTCCACTTATGCCTATAAATAGCCCCCCCGTTTTCGGATCATCTTCCCCCTCGAAATCCTAATTTTTCCTGATCCGCCGCTCCACCCGCCGACGGACACGTCCGATTCGGGCCGGACGTGTCCGCCCCGCCGCCTCCGGCCAATCCGCCGCCGCCACATGGACGTGCGCCCACATCCCCGCCACTAGGCCCGTGGCCGGCCCCCGAGGCCCATGCCGCCGCCCGCCTCCACCGGCTCCTCCGCCGCCCGCGCCCAACCTCCTCTTCCCCGGCGCCGGCGCCAGGAGCTCGCCGCTCCGCCGCCACCTCGTCGCGGTCCGGCCGCCCGCCGCCCGCGCCTCCTCTCACCGCCCGGCGACGCCACCGCCCTCGCCGGCCGCCGCGGCGCCCGCCGCCCGCGCCTGCCTCCGCCGCCTCGGCCCCGCCTCGCCCTCGCCGTCCGGCGGCCTTCCCCCGCCGGCTGCTTCCTCGACGTCGCCGGCCGTCCTCGGCTTCCGTGCCGCCGGTGAACAGTGTCGCCCGCGCGATCCAGATCTGTGCTACAGTAAACCCTAGGGTTGACTTTTGCCTCTCTCCGTTAAGTTTTTATGCCTACTTTGACCGGCCGTATCTCCGCATCCGTAGCTCCGTTTTGGGCATATAATATATCAAAATGTTCGCCTCGACGAGTACATCATTTCATTCCATTGCATCATTTTCATTTGAGCTCATCTTGATGCCCTAAATGCTGCTAGAAGGAGGCTTCGTGAGTTAATTGTCAGATCTGCTAGTTCATCTTAGACTTTTGTCATTTTTGCCATGATTATTGTGTGCATGCTATGCCTGTGAGTCCTTCATATGTTTTGTTAAGCATTTTGTCTTCTTTCCAGAGGTGCAACCCATGCATTTTTAGGATGTGTGTGGTGACTTGTGCAAGCTTGCAAAGTGAGGCACCCGGGAAATCTGTTTTCAGGGACTTAGTGATTTTCACTAAGTCTGGGATATTTTAGTTCATGATGCTATATGTCCAGCTTGTTTCCTAGTGATTCGTGCCTCTTTTGAGGATGATCAGTAAGGGAGTTTTGATATTTAGGTTATGCTCTATCCATCCATGTCTTTGTTTGCATATGTGGAGTGCTCTAGGTTGACTCAATCGAGCTCAACTTTTGCTTCGTTGTTAATCTGGGCAGATCGTCAACTTGTCTGCGATTTTGCCGATGCTACCGTTAGTGTTCCATGCATGCTATGCCTTTGTTCTTGCCATGTGTAGCTAGCATATTGTGCCTTCTTGCTGGTTATATGCTTTCCTTGCTATGACTTGCACCATGGTGAGTGCATCGAGCTCGTTTACATGCCTTCGTGAGTTAAATTTCTGCATGTCTCAGTTTTCACTAAGTCTGAAAACTGATTGTGTTCGAGCTATGTTCGTGAGCTCGGTAGAGTATTTTGCGAACCCTTTTGACCCCAGGTCACTTTGGGTGTTTTGTTAAGCTTGTTGAGTAGCTCCATGCCATGTTCTTACTTGTCATGTTTAGGTCATTTATCATGTTGTTTTGCTGCTCCAAAGAGAGCATCGTGATCTGAAATTTCAGGCTAGTGTTAATTTCACTAAGTCTGGAATCTGTTTTGCATATTCATTTTTGCCATGCTTGTTTGAACCTCTTAATGGATGGATTTGCCTATGGCTCAGTGCTAGTGTTTTCTTAACCATCTTGTGTGCATCACTGCCATGTATTTTTTTTTCATGTTTGGTGGCTGTAGCAAGTTTATTTTGTTGCATTTAGATGCCTACTTGCTGTAAATCGCAGACCGGTGTCATATCTTAAAACGCTTGCCATTTCCAAACCGTAACTCCGATTCCAATGATCTTTATATCGTTTTCAAGCGATTTCATCCCCTCTATCCAGTGGCACCCTTGGAATTCCAAGTTGAGGCCAGGTTCATGCATTTCCTGTCATATCTTGCATTTTGCATCCCGCATCGCATCCCGCATAGCATGTCATCATTTCATCATATTGCTTGGTCTTGCACGTGGTTGATTGTATCCTTGTTGCTTGTTTGTCTTGTTGGGTAGAGCCGGGAAACGAGTTCGCTACCGAGGAGCCCGTTGAGTTTGCTTGTGAGGATCCAGTCAACTCTGACAACTGTGCAGGCAAGATGATCATACCCTCGAAATCACTACTATCTTTGCTATGCTAGTTTGCTCGCTCTTTTGCTTTGCCAATGCTACGATGCCTACCATTTGCTTGTCAGCCTCCCAATTGCATGATTGAACCTTTAACCCACCTTGTCCTAGCAAACCGTTGATTGGCTATGTTACCGCTTTGCTCAGCCCCTCTTATAGCGTTGCTAGTTGCAGGTGAAGATTGGAGCCGTTCCTTGTTGGAACATTTATTTACTTGTTGGGATATTATTATATTGCTATGTTATCTTAATGCATCTATATACTTGGTAAAGGGTGGAAGGCTCGGCCTCTCGCCTAGTGTTTTGTTCCACTCTTGCCGCCCTAGTTTCTGTCATATCGGTGTTATGTTCCCGGATTTTGCGTTCCTTACGCGGTTGGGTTATAATGGGAACCCCTTGATATTTCGCCTTGATTAAAGCTTTTCCAGCAATGCCCAACCTTGGTTTTACCATTTGCCACCTAGCCTTTTCTTTCCCTTGGGTTCTGCAGACTCAAGGGTCATCTTATTTTAACCCCCCCCCCCCCGGCCCAGTGCTCCTCTGAGTGTTGGTCCACCCGTCAGCTACCGGTGGCCACCAGGGGCAACTCTGGGCTGGCCTACCCGTACCTAGGACAATCTGAGTGTGCCCTGAGAAAGAGATATGTGCAGCTCCTATCGGGATTTGTCGGCACATTCGGGCGGTGTTGCTGGTCTTGTTTTAACCTGTCGAAGTGTCTTGAGTTACCGAGATACCGAGTCTGATCGGAACGTCTTGGGAGGAGGTCTTTTCCTTCGTTGACCGTGAGAGCTTGTCATGGGCTAAGTTGGGACTCCCTGCAGGGATTGAACTTTCGAAAGCCGTGCTTGCGGTTATGGGCAGATGGGAATTTTTTAATGTCCGGTTGTAGATAACTTAAACCTTAATTAATTAAAATGAATCAACTGCGTGTGTTGCCGTGATGGCCTCTTCTCGGCGGAGTCCGGGAAGTGGACACGGTGTTGGTGTAATGCTTGCGCAGGTTGTTCCTTCTAGTTTCTCGCTCGCGCTTTGCCTCCTCTTCTCGCTCTCCTTTGCGAATAAGTTAGCCACCATATATGCTAGTCGCTTGCTGCAGCTCCACATATACTTGCCTTATCCTATCCTATAAGCTTAAATAGTCTTGATCGCGTGGGTGCGAGATTACTGAGTCCTTGTGGCTCACAAATACTATAATTCCAGATGCAGGTCCAGGTGATTCCGCTCCAGGTGACGAGTACGAGCTCAAGTGGGAGTTCGACGAGGACTCTCAGCGTTATTATGTTTCCTTTCCCGATGATCAGTAGTGGTGCCTAGTTGGGGTTCAATTCAGGGCCTTGTCGCATGTTGGGTTCTTTTCCATTTTGGCGCCGTAGTCGGGCCATGAGTGTTTGATTGATGAATGTTATTTATGTACTCTGATGTGACGTGGCGAGTGTAAGCCAACTATGTTATCTCCCCCTTTTATTATGTATTACATGGGATGTTGTAATGATTGCCTGACTTGCGACATTGCTTTCAATGCGGTTATGTCTCTAAGTCGTGCCTCGACACGTGGGAGCTATAGCCGCATCGAGGGTGTTACACTTATGCACCTTGGATCATGAGATTCCTCAGGATAGGGTCTTCACTCAACTACAAAGCTGATTTCCAGAATCATCTCAGCTACTTGCCCCCAATTGAAGTCCTCAAGTAGACATATTCCTCAATTGATGGAAAGGGCAAGGCACCAGCTGTAATAGATGAAGGCATTCGTCCATTGGATGGTCAGTTTCGCAAAGCTGCATCTTATTCCACCAATGATGACTCTGCCACACATGACTCTGCCAATGCACCTAAGTCCACTCCTCAAGCCACTGCTCTGTGCGTGATGACTGACCGTGAACTTCTGCTTAGTCTTCACCAGAAGGTGGATCGAAATCACAAATGGGTTAAGCGTCAGTTTGGTTCACTTCTTCACAACATGACTGCCACACACAATGCAGTGAAGAAAAACCACTACTACCTCCATCAAGTCTTTGGTCGCACCTGGGCAATCCTATCACATCTGTATGGTGAAGAAGATCTAAAGAACATGGGTCTTAATGAAGATTTTGACTGGTCTGCACCTACCGAAGAAATTCAACAAGGTCAAGGTTCCTTCTCTGGTGGCCAGCTCATATTCTTCATCGCGCGACACTGATGAACATGAAGATTTGGACGACACTGCGGCAGGCCCTACATCAACAAACGACCCCAACAACGCTGGCGCTCCTTCATCAACATGATTATCTTCAGGGGCGTTAGTCCTCATTTTCGATCCTTTTGGTCATTCGATGACAAAGGGGGAGAAATATGAGTTAGTCTTCAAGTGGATCTACTATATGGGCGTTTTTTATCTGCTAAGTTACAACTCTCGTTCTTCTGAAACTTTATTGGATCGAGTTGTAATCTTAAACCCGATGGTGCTCTGATACTTTTGACGCACTGTGCTCTGATACTCTTGATGCACTATTCTTCATGCTTATTCCTTGTTAAATATTATTGCAAGCATGTTGAATTTCATCAGGCACCATATTTCATCATGCATTTCAAATTCTTCATATTATATGTTAAATGCGTGTATGAATTACAAGATATAGGGGGAGATCTCCATGATTCAACTCTTCAAGTGTGCATTGCTTCAAAAGCAAATTCCTCACTATGCACATCTTCAGGGGGAGTTCTTCTATATCTTGCAATCAAATTCCTCAATATCAGTATTTACACTTCATATGTTTATCCCCATTGAAAACTTAACCTATATTGTCATCAATCACCAAAAAGGGGGATATTGTAAGTGCATCTAGTTCCCCTTAGTGATTTTTGTGTATTGAAGACTTATAGGTTAAGGGACTAATGCGTGTGTGAGTGTACACACGTCTATAAGTCTAGGAGGAGTTTGATATTTACAGGAAAAGTCGACCCCTAAAAATGAATATCTTCGACTGAAGATTTTGGTATTTCTGAAGACTTTCATGAAGACTTTGAAAGTGAAGAAATTGGTGTGTCCGTGAAGACTTGATATTCATGCGAGAAATATGCAGCTTGAAGACTTTCGTGTACATAGTTTTGTTTTTCTCTTTCTTGAGTCATAGGAAACACCGTACTGTTAAAGGGGGTCGAGGAAATACTAAGGAAAAATTTCCATGTGATGCTCAACTCAAAATCCTACACCTACCAATCCCTTCGAGTGAAGCCATTGGAAATCTCATACAGTTCAGTCAATTTCTTCAGTGACAGAGACGAAGTTCTTCTGGTCTCTGAGAAATTTGTCCTGACTGAGGAGTTAGGAATTCGCCAATGCGGATTGCCTACACAGTGAGGAACATGATAGCCCTGAGGATTTTACTACTCAAGATTCCGGCCGTTGCTGTGCTATGCGCCAGCTGTCCCAAAATATTTATCCACCTAACGGTCATATCATTGAAGGGCATTTATGTCTTATCATGTCGGGCTGTTCCCTAGGCTATAAATAGCCGCCCCCTACAATCACTAGCTGGTTGGCTGCTCCGAGAGAAACTGACACTTGTCATTTGAGAGCAACCCATCCTCCGAGGACTTTGA